>NW_027555514.1:90800451-90892068 GCF_003287225.1 Phascolarctos cinereus
AATAAATACAACCATCTGGTCCTAGAGTTTTTTTTTCTTTATAGCCCATTAACTTTCTTGTCATGAGAAAGTATTGTGTAATTTCTCTCTTTTTTGTTCTGTTAGTCCATTTTATTTTTTTAAACATTCATCTATTTCATTTAAATTGTACATTCTTTATGGTACTTTGTAGCAGGATATAGTTTCCTTTCATACATATATATAATATGCATATACATATATTTTTTTGCTTTTGCTTTATCTGAGATCAGGATTGCTGCCCTTGCTGTTTACTTCAGCTGTAGCACAATATATTCTTCAGCTTTTCCTCTGAGTGAATAACAATTTAGAAATTCTAAAATGAATAGCAATTTAGAAATTCTAAAAATTAATGTAGAGACGAATCAAATTGAAAGTAAGAAAACTATTGAAGTAATACATAAAACTGAAATCTGGTTTTATGAATAAAAGAAGAACATAGATAAATCTTAATCAAACTACCAGTATCAAAAATGAAGAGGGAGAATTTACCACCAATGAAGAGGAAATTAAAAGAAGTTGCCCAATTGTATGCCAGTAAATTTGACAATCTTAATGAAATAGATGAATATTTACAAAAATATAAATTGCCCAGATTAACAGAAGAGAAAATAAAATACTTAAAAATACTTTAAAAAAATACTTCAGAAAAACAAGTTGAACAAGCCATTAATGACCTCCTTAAGAAAAAATCTTTAGAGCCAGATGGATTTGCAAGTTAATTCTATCAAACATTTAAAGAATAATTAATTCCAATACAATATGAAGTATTTAGGAAAATAGACAATGAAGGAGTACTACCAAATTCTTGTTATATTACAAATATGGTCTTGATACCTAAATGTGGAAGAACCAAGCCAGAGAAAGAAAGTTATAGACCAATTTCCCTAATGAATAGAGATAAAAAAAATTTTAAATGAAATATTAGGAAAGAGAATACAGCAACTTATTATGAGGGTAATACACTGTGACCAAGTATCAGAGGTGGTACACTATACAGAAAACTAAGAAGAAACAGCTACCACTCTTTGCAGATGATATGATGATATACATAGAGAATCCTAGAGAATTCTAAGAGATTCAAGAGAATCTCTTAGAGAATCAAGTAAAAAAAACTATAGTAATAATAAATAACTTTAGCACAGTTTTAGGATATAAAATAAACCCACATAAATCGTCAGGATTCCTATATATTACTAACAAATCTGAACAGCAAGAGATAGAAAGAGAAATTCCATTTAAAGTTACTGTAGATAGTGTAAAATATTAGGAAATCTACCTGCCAAGACAGGAGAATATACTGTCCCAAGCTTCAGAGGTTTTGTGCAGCTGTTTTCAGAGATACTTCTAGGGACCTATACATTTTCAGTTCTTCCAAGTTGTTATGATCAAGGGTGAAGTGTTTACTTCTTTCCTGGCCTGTGCTCTGGTTTATGAATGACCACCAGCACTCTTTTCTGTCTTGGAACTGTGAGGAGGGTTTTGTCTCTACAGCCACTAAAAGCTCCACCACTCCAGCGCTCCTCCTTGCCCCAGGACTCCCACCCAGGATTGTGACCTAGATCCAAGCACAGGGAAAGCAAGAGAATCCTGTACCAGCAGAGATATCCCTTCATCCCCCTCTGATCGGCCACTCAATTCCCCCTCAGTCTGTGGGCTGGAACCTTGGGAGGCAGCTGCTGCCCTGGGACCAGCTTGGGAAGGGAACTGAGACCATATTGCTTTTCTCTCTCACCGCCGAGACACAGACTCTTCCCACTGACCTTCTAAGTTGTCCCTGGCATTCCTGGGTTGAAAAGTCTGGAAACCACCACAGCTGCCTGTGATTCAGTCCTCTGAGGCCTGCTCCAGGTTCACTGCGGCCAGTGTGCCAAGGCCAAACTGCGCTCCTCTCCCAGCAAGGCGAGATGTACCTTTCTGATCAACCTTCCAGGTTGTGTTGGGCTGGAAATTTGTTTCACTCTGTCTTTTTGTGGGTTCTACTGCTGCAGAATTTGTTTAGAGCCATTTTTTTTACAGGTATTTGGAGGGGTTTGGGGGAGATCTCAGGGGAGCCTCTGCTTCCACTCCCCTATCATGGCTCTGCCCCCCTTCAATGTTTCTTAACTAGGGAAATGTAGATTGTATTATGTTTTCACAGCTCTTATTACTGTTATTTGTTGTATTTTTGGAATCCATTTGTACAATATTTGAGGCTAAGACAGATTTGGTAAATAAAGAAAATTTTCTGGAAAAAGAAGAAAATGACACTCATCTCTACATAGCTCAATTCTCTTTCTCCTTACTAAGTCAGTTTAAATCTCACCAACTCCATGAAGCCTCATCTCTAGCCCACTAATCTCTCCCACCACTGGATCATTAGCAAAGTCATCTACTACATCCAAGGCCACCTCAGTTATCTTGATTTTTATCTTGCCACTGGACTTTAATGACTCTGGAAGACTGAGGATGCTAACTTAGTGAAACTCAGACTCACTTAAACCCAATTCATTGTGTGTCATCACCCTGTGTTGTCATTGACCCTCGTTGAAAATGAAGGATGAAAAATTGCTTTCTGTACTCATAATGTGACACTGATTCTTCTGTTGCCAAGTATGGTTAATTCAGAGGTATAGGTGTGGAAATGAAATGGTCCTGTTGTGAGCTGGGGGGTGTCGCAACACTAGCTGTGACTAATGCAAACAAGGCAATTGTAGGGCATACCTGGGACAGTTGGAAGTAACACTCCCTGCAGGTAGATCCTGGCCAGGATCCTATTGAGATTTGCCCTTCTGCGTCCCTGCCTCGGGCTGGCGTTGACGTGATGCTGCCCTCTATCCCTGGGGCAGACGTGACATGCCCCAGGTGTCTCTGCAGGGAAACAGGGCATTGGAGGCTCATCAGACTCTTACTTTGAGCTCAGTTTCTAGTTCCTTTGGGCCAGGTTAGCCTATGGGCAGGTGTTCAGTTTATTGGGATAAGGTTGGGGGGGTGGGATTTTGTTAGAGTTAAGGCTGGGATGGGAGAGGGAGGAGAAATTTTTTGGGCCTCCTGGCTGATTGTATTATGTGTATAAATATTTTTGTGTTTATACTAAAATCTATTTCATGGCTCTTTTTCATCAGATAGAAAAGCTAAGAGCTTCATTCCTGGGTCCCTCCCCAGGTCCCAGGGTGATAGTGTCTGCAGCACTAGCTTGGAGGTGGAGGGCTGGCTGTGAAACACTGATGTCCGCAATGGTATTGCTATCCTTTCTGCCTCTTACCATCAGGAGGGAAGGCACTGGTTCCCACCACAGGGTTTGCCAATGGTTCTAGAAGCCAGCAGGGGAGGGCCCACCCTTCTGCAGGTTTCAGGGGCCAGCAGCAGTAGGTGAGGGGCTGACCCGAGCTGGCCCTCAGGCCCAGTTTGCTCCTGCTGCTTTTGTCAACTCCCCAGGAAGCTAGGATGTCAGCAGCCCCCCATAGGATCCTACAGAGGTCTTAGCTCTTCCTCATGACAAAGACTTCTGTTTCATTCTCTACTTTTGTTTTGTTATCGACATATTCTAGTTTATGTCTATGCAAAAATACATATTGTCTTGGATCTGTCATTGCTTCTTATCTACCCCACAGAAGAAGCTACTTGCTTGAGTAGTGGGAGAAAAGTGTCAGGATTGTGGTAGAAACCCTTTCCTCAAAGGGCAGCTGCCCTTCTGCTGATGGAGGCCTGGAGGTTATTACCCTGAGCAGTAGAGGGAGCCAAGCTCAGGCCTGGGCTTGGAGAAGCAGACCTGGTTCAGGAGGCCAGAAGAGGCTGCAGGAGGTGGGGCATTTGTCCTAGATCATAAGCAAGCACTAGCAAAGCCAGAAAGGTAAGGGCCCCAGGTGCATCACCTTCTTGATTCCCAGAGAAGAGCAGGGTGGTGGGGAATTGTGAGAAGAGAGGGAATGTCTTCCAGATGGGAATTCCCCAACAAGTGGCTGGAATTTCACTGTCAGTGTATCCGCTCAGGACAGCCTGTTCCTTAGACTGTTCCAAATAGTCTTCATTCAGAGCAGGGCTGTGTCCAGCCATGGGGAGATCACATGGTCCCCAGAGATGTCAGTAGGACAGAGGGACTGAGGCAGAAGAAATTCTGTGGATAGCAAAACGGAAATGGAAAGAGGCCTCCAGGAGACTCTGCTTTTCCTGTCATCCCATCTAGAGGGGGCACAAATAGCACTTGGGTGCCCCAAGGTCCCCCCAGCACTTCACAAAAGTTTTGTGCAAAAATCTCTCTCAACTTCCAACCCAGATGTAAAGATTTCTTCAGGTCCTTCAGATATTCCATCTAAGGTCGACTCCAAATGAATTCAGGTAAAATGTAGTGCTTTGGGCTAAGAGGCTCAGATTAGGGGAAATGCATTCTTCCTTTCTCTGCTAGCTTATTTCACTTGAGCCCTTAACTGTTTCCAAATCCACCTGTCATCTGTAACTCAGTTGAAGGCTTTACTATGATCTGAACCTACTTTGCAGAATTTCTCTGATCTAGGGAAAGACTAGCTGATCAGAGGGCATGGCTTTACAAGGGATCTGCCGTCTTGGGAGCTTAGGTAGCAAATGCACCTTTTTCTCTGGTGCACTGCTGTCCTTGCGTCTTGAAAGCAAACCACTTTATTTATCCGGGGAGGAGAAGTGCTCAGTATCTGATGAAACAGTTGTCCCACTGAGGTGTACCTTTGCTGCATACCTCTCACCAATGTCACCCATGGCCATCCCTTGGATTCCACCTTTGCACCCCTCTCCTCCATTGTACTCTGCTACATCTCTTGGATTCCACCTTTGCAGGATCTCTCAATTTCACCTCGATAGCACCTTTGAAAATCCATGCTCTCTCTCTTCTGACGTTGCCCCTCCCCTCCTCCAAGACTCATCACCTCACACCGGCAATATTGCAATAGTTGCTTGTGGATCTACCTGCTACAACTCTCTCCTTACTCCTTTCAGTTCTGAAAGTGGTTTTGCTAAGGTGCCTGTCTATTTCACCCACCCACTCAACGTAAACCCCCTGAACAAAACTCCAATTTTGAATACAGTCAGCTCTAAGAATGAGAGAAAAGAAACTGAACCAGTGCCCAACGTGCTAGTAAAGTGCATTGTGCATGCTTCCGGAGAGAAGCATAATAAACGATTTTTCACTCAATCTCAGTTTAGATTCATTTTGAACTAGAAGGCTTTATTTCTGCAAGGCCTTATTTCTAACAATTGTGGCTGCCCTCAAGGACCTTTCAGTCTGATGAGAGAGACAACAGGCAAACAACTATCTAGAAGAGATGATGTTTGGGAAGAATAGGAAAAAATCACTAGAATGCAAAATGAAGAGAGGTTGGGGGGAGGCTTTTTGTAATAGATGGAATCCACTGAATGGGAAAGGAAGAAAGAGTGAGAGTACTACACATCTGCCTCCTAGCTTCTAAATGCAGGGGGATACAAACCCAATTATCTCAAGATGATCCACCAGATCTAGTAGGCCTATGCTTGGCTTTCCTGGGTCTTCAAGGCAGAGATCCTACCAAGCCCTAGCGGTGGGCACCCTGGGTTGACAATTGTAACCCAGATGAACCTTGAGCCAAGGAGACTGAAGAAGAACACTCAAATATGTAGGTAGAAATTCAGGTGAGGGTGGAGCTTCTCAGATTTTACTACGTTCACTGGACATACGGCCTCCACAATGATGTGGGGCTCCCTTTTCCTCTTATTCATTTTGGTGTCTTATCCTTCCTATTGCAAAGCTCATTCCCCTTGGAAGAGAAAAGAGAAGCAAAGAAAAACATGAATAGCCCAGTTATCATTTTATTAGCCCTTTTGTTGTTGAGGAGCAGTCCAATTCCTTCTTTTTACCTTTTTTTTTTCCCTTCAGCAAGGCTTAAACACATATGCACACACACATATGCATGGGCACATACTCATATGCACATATATGCACACATACTGGCATGCACATGAATACACAGCTACCCAAAGAGGATTATAATAACCATTCTCAAGTTATTTCAATTTTTGGTTTTTTTAAGACTTGCAGATTGTGAGTAGGAAAGTAGTTTAATAGTCAAAGAAATGAACGATGTTGAAAAATATAACACATATTATGGTATCTGAGACGTTCACACATGTGGAATTAACACCCATGAGCTTTACACACCACACTACCAATGCAATTACATGTTCCTTCTTAGCTGGGCCATGAGCCTGTGTCAATGGGGAAAAGGGTTGGTGGAGCCTCATCTCATCCTGTCTGTGTTAATAATTAAGGCTGTGTTAGAACGCCAAGCCCTTCTGCTCTTCTAAAGCCTCTTCACAATAGACTGTCTCTCTCTCTCAGCACAATAGTGGCTGAGGAGAGAGAGACAGGGACAGAGAGACACAGAGAGACAGACAGACATGGAGACAGAGAGACAGAGAGAGAGAAGGGCAGAGGGCAGAAATTTGGGTACTCCAAGGTGTGTGACTAGCCAGGAAAAGGGGCTGCTAAGTAGCTCGACAACAAAGAGAAAAATGAGGACAGAAGACCCAGGAGGAAGGTGCAAAGGGGGCTGACAGTATAAGTGATGATGAGGACTAAGCCCATCAGACTGGTGATTTCAAAGGAAACATTGCCTTAAAAGCTAAAAGCTTTTTAAAGAAACCCATTTTAATGAAGGGTTCTTTTTGCAGCCCCTTGTGAGGCCCTTCCTGAATTTGAGGGCATCCTAGAGTCTCTTTCCCTTATCCTGAGTTACCACAAAACCTCCTGCCTATGCTGGACTGTCAAAATTCCTTGTCTCCCTCATGCTGAACCATAAAATTTCCCATCTTCCTTCTCCTAGGTCCCCTATCCTGCCATCCATCGTCCTCATCCTGTGTCATGCCCTCCCCTCCCCTTATTTTCTTAGATCAAACAGACCCTTATCCCTTGGTAAGTTGCTAGTCCTCTTTCCAGAGCTAGCCTGCTGCTTTTGCATCAATAAAGCTCAGGAATGAATGAGGCAACTCTGCATTTACCCCAGGTGCCATCATCCTCTAGCATTCTGGCTTAGTTGCCTGGCTTGGTAGAACTTTGTGCCCTCAGAATATTCCAGTGGATGGTACCTAACAACCTTCAGGGTTCCAGTAACAGAAGGCCAGATGCCATGGTACTGGCTACCAAATGAAAAAAATGCCGATGGCAATTTTTTTCTTCTTGTTCGTTTATTCAGGTAAGCTACTTGGTGGCTGTATATGATCCACGCCCAGAAATCTGTTGTCCTTGCAGGCCAGTGAACATCTGCATTCTGGCTTCCACTCTGGCAAGCCACAGTACAATAACAGGCGTGCAGTCTCTGCCCTCTCTGAGATCCCAAACGCTTGGGCCAAACAGCAGAAAGTGGCAGTTCGCCTTGCTGGGGTAGTTGTCTGGGCTCAAAATGGGGGCTTGGGAGGTGGTTTTGTCTTGTTCAATGTGAAGCAAAGGGCCTCCTTTTTAGGCATGTGACAGATGGGTGAGAGGCTGGGGAGGCCCTGGAGTGACGTCTGTGTCCATTTTAGGATTCTGGTTTGTTGGTGCTGGTTTGGTTTCTTTTGATTATCTCCTGAAGGCTTCCCCACAGGGACAGAGGCAGCTTATCCTCACCCACTATATTTCACAGACTCTGGGGGCTGGAAGGCCTCTCAGAAGCCCTAGGGACAAGCCTACACCTCCAGCCCCATACCTCCCTCAGCCAGGCCGAGTCTGCAGGTCTGTACCCTCTTTCTATTGCCCAGAATAGCTTGGCCCCTCTCCTCCACGTGGCAGTCCTCTGGCATTTGGAGGTGGCCCTCCTGTTACCATGAGCTCCCTCTGGGTACAGTATCCATCCACAAAGTTGGCCCCCAGAGCTCTCCATGCCAGATGTGGTCTGGCCAGGAGAGTGGCACTGTGTAATGCTACCCTCGTAATCCTGGACATTGTCTCTGTCTCTCTTTTCCTTCCCTGTGTCTCTTCCTTCCCCTCCCACCTCTCTCTCTCTCTCTCTCTCTCTCTCTCTCTCTCTCTCTCTCTCACTCTCTCTCATTTGTCCCTGGCTTTTTCTCTCAATGTCTCTGTCCTGTCTCTCTGTGTCTCTTTCTGTTTGTGGCCATGATTTCATCATAACACCAATGGATGCGCAAGAAGACCTTCACTCCAGTGTAACTGGCTTAGGCGTGGACAGTGATGGACGGCATCAGTGAGTTGGTGCTGGCCCTGAGGCCCTCTCCTGTTGGCCTGTCCCCTGAGCAGGGCTCTGAGATGGGGTGCTGCCAAAAGTCGTGAGGGGCCCAGATTGCCATCAGGGGTGACTGGGGTGGAGGTCGGGCAGCACAGCCACAAAGCAGGACTGTCCATGTGGCCAAGAAGCACTCATAGGTGTCCTAGATCTTCTTTGGCATCTGTTTGATCTGTGAATGGCTCTGTTGAAGCAAGAAATGTCTCCTTCACTCTCCCCCTCTTTGGACTAGAGTGTGTGATTTGGTGCTTTGATGTCTTTGCATCTTTTGTGCCAGAGCTCCTTGGGAGCCTCCCCCTTGACCGCAAAGTGCTGCTCTTCCTGTTGTCTGCGGAGGCACAGCCCAAAGGGGGCCCTCTTTTTCATCTGATTCTTCAGAATAGGCCTGCACAGGCTGGCATGTAGAGGTCACTTGGGATCACTCTGACCTTTTTTTTCTTGTTGTTCTCTTTTAGGTAGTGCCATTTCCCCTGTAGCAAGGGCAGGAAAGCAAGCTACAGAGCAGGTAAGAAATGTGCACACCCACCTTGAGAAATCCAGCACGTTTTCAAAAGATATGAAGGTAATCCTCCTGCAGGGCTTGGGAATGTGGGCCCTACTAGTCACCAGGAGTCTTTAAAACACCTGTGGCTGTGGAAACAACCCCCTGATGGGCAGGGGAGGCCCAGCAGGTGGGCCAGGAGGTGTGGTGGATGGTATCTGTCTGCCTTTGCCCAGCATCAGAGCCTGTATGGGCCATGTACACTATGACCACCCTGTTGCCCTTAGGCGTGACCACAGGGTCTTCCCCTAAAGATGGTGGGAGTTCATTTCTTATGAACATAGATTTTGTAAGAAGAGAAGAGAGCAGGAACAGGTGAGGCCAGTGTCCAAGTTGTTTGAAAAGCTGCTTTTCTAGACTACCTTAAGGTACCTGCCTGCTTTGTTCTCTTGGGGTTTCGAAGCAGACTAGTCAATTTGGTGCTCTATGTGCATGTGTGTGCATATGTGTGTGTAGAGGAGACCATCCCTGCTCTCAAGGGGCCCTTTTCTAATGGGGCACATGCCATGCCCTGTCTGAGGTCCTTAGGGTAGAGCTGTGCCCATGATCCCGGGCTCTTTGGCAGGGGCAAGTCCCTCTGGTGTGCCTCTGGCATGGGGTGGGGAGGTGGTCCACCTACTAGGCCCCTTTCTGAAGCCAGCCCTGGACATGCTGCAGGGTGAGAAGCAGCAAGTTAAGGAGCTGCAGGCCCTCATGGAAGAGGAGCAGAGGCAGAGTCTGGAGAAGGACCAGCTGAGGTCCAGGACCCTTGGGGCAGATGCATGAAGCCTGGAGGGAAGCTGTGGTGCCCATTGCTAGTGGCAGCCCCTGGACATGCAGGGGTGGACAGGGCAGGAGAAAGGCTTGGGGCAGTTGGCGAGTGTAGACTCGGAGCAACTGTGGCATTTCCCAGTTTGTATAGCAGTCAGTAGCTGTGACTGATTGAGGGAGGAGGCCCAGGCCAGGCCAGGCCGCAGCTTTGGCCCTTCTTTTCCCCACCCAGGAACTGTAGGTGTCTTGGGAGGAGTGCAGCCAGATGTGGCAGCTGCTGATCAGCTTGCAGCTAGAGCAGAAGGAGAAGAAGGAGCTCCAAGAGAAGCTTGAGGCTGAGCAGTGGCGCTGCAGGGCAGTCCTGTGCCAGGAGCGCAACCAGGCCCTGGAGTTGCAGAGGGCCCTGGAGGTGGAGCGTGCCCACTCAGCTGAGCTCAGGGCCTCCATGAAGCAGGAGCGCCTGCTCATGGAGCAGCTGAGCAAGCTCACCCAGGAGGTGTGCGGGCAGAAGGAGGCCCTGATGTAGTTTGCCTTTGAGGGCAAGCTGAATGAGGAGAAGTCGCCGGCAGCCCAGCTCCAGACCCTTCTGGAGGATGCCCGCCAGCAGGGCATGGCCAGCTGGAAGCAGCTGGAGCTGGAGGTCCAAATGACCCTTGAAGAGCTCAGGAAAGAGAAAGAGGTGAGAGCACTGCTACAGGCCTCAGGACATGCCCTCTAGAGGCAGGAGCAGGAGCTGCTATTTTATCTGGAAGGCGACAGGGCCAAGCAGGGTAGGCTACACACAGAGCTGGAGCACTTAGAGACCAGGCCGAAGGAAGAGGCTGGCAAGGAGGCCAGGAGGGAGAAGCAGAAATGGCGTGAGCCTAAGGCAGAGGAAGACAAGGGCAAGAAGGGCAAGAAAGACCAGGAGAGGCTAGTGAGGGTCGCCTGCCCTCAGAACCCCAGGGTGCTTGGCATCTGTCTTCTGGCGCCAGGGTGCCCTCTGTGACCCCCCTTCCTGCCTGGGGGTGGGCTCTGTGGGACAGGGAATATCAAGCCTATGTTCTCTCAGGGGGGCAACCCTCCTACAGATGCAAGGTTGCTCCAGTCTCTGTGCAGAATACGGTTAGGTGGGAGGCTGCAGTGCATCAGTAAGCCAGGGAGAAGGAGCAAGAAGATTGCAAGAAGGAGACACAGCCAGAGGAGACTGAAATGGCAGAGACCTTTCTGCTGGAGCCTGTAGGTAGGCAGGAGCCCCTGGATTTCTTGAGAAGGTAGAAGAGGTGACACCTGAGAGAAATCTTTTTGGCAGCAGCATGAACCATGAATGGGGGATGGGGACCAATGAGGGACTGCCAGGTGAGAGGCAAGGAACTTGGACAATGTCTCTGGAGAGAAGAGATGACATGGTTGTCGAAATGATGAAGTGATGGATTCTGCAGCAATTGAGGGGAACTGGGAGGATTGGGGTATCCTCCACAGATAGAGGAAAATCCAGAGAAAGGGGTGGGTTTGGGGGAGAAAGCAACGAGTTCTGACACATTAGGTTTGAGAATGTCCAGAAGAGACAGGGCCCAATATCTGCAGGAAGGAGTCATCTGCATGCAGCTGACAGCTTGGTCCCATGGGAACTGGGAGGAGAGCAGGAGAATGGTGAGCCGGGGGTGGGCCGCTCCAGTTGGGATTTTGATGAGAATGGTGGCAAGCCATTGATATGTGTGTGGGCAACTGGTTGTAGAGAAGGATACAATTCCCCTTGGTTGCTTCCCTATGGACCTTTTAGAGGAGTGAAATTATCATGAAATAAGCCCAGGAATTATGGGCTGAGGTCTTGGCTTGAGGATACAATCTGCTGGGGACAGAGAAGGGAGGTGGCCAAGGTGAGAAGGGGAGGAAAGGAGGGGAGATTGTGGGGGAGGGGACCAAGGGATAAAAGATGAAGGGGAGGGGACATGAGAGAGCCCAGTGCTGGGGCTGGGAGATTGAGAGGTTGGGAGCAAAAGGACTGTCTTGTTGCAGTCAGTGGGGGCTGAGTCAAGACCAGATGACATGGACCAGAATACAGTTTGAGAAGAGGCGAGGTGGGCGGTGGGAACAAGGGCTTCCTGAGCAGTGGCAGTGGTTAGCAACAGTCCTCTTCGACTTAGACTCATGGCCAGCCTTGAGAACTTTGTGGGGTGGCAATATTTCTCAAGGCAGTGTGTTTCAGGGCCCTGACTACCAGACAGGGAAGAAGGAAGAAGAGCAGTAGTCCAAGGGCTTGGATTTGGATCGTGCCTCTGTGTCTCTTATGGGATTAGCTGTGTGACCTTGCACAAAGCACCTCTCTCTCTGGACCTCAGTCTGCTCATCTCTCAAACAGGAGAGTAGGGCCAGCTTGCTTGCAAGAGTCTCTTCCACTTGTGATTCTGTGCTCCCCAGCCAGCCACCAGTGTGCCTCTGTAAACCTGGCCCAGAGTCAAGCATTAGCCCACACACCCTGTGACCTTTTCTAGGAGGCTACATTTGTCCCAGCTTGAGCCTTTTCCCTGATGGAGCCAGTGACAGCCCTGTGGGGCTTTGGAGAACAGCAGGCCCTGTGTCTGCAAGAGCTGGGTCCCTGGCCCTCCCCAGCGGCGGGTCCTCCCAACTCCTGCATTCCAGTGCATCCTCTTCCTTGGCCTGTAACTTCTCAAGCTTGTGCTACAGCAGTGTGTAACATTGTGCTTTCTTCTCATCTTGTGCTTGCGGGGCTGGCAGCAGGAGTTCGAGCTGCAGCAGAAGAGAGGTGAGCAGAAAATCCAGCAGCTGCAGCACATGATGGATCAGCTGGAGAAGGACAAGGGCTTTGAGCCCAGAGCCTGGCAGAAGCATGGTGCTGGGGAGGCCCTTCCCCCTGCCCTGGAGAAGCTTCAGGGGCATCACAGTCAGCTGGAGAACTTGAGGCAGCAGCTGCTGCATGTGTCTGGGCTTCTGAGCAGCTTCATGAACCAAACCCTGAACAGGTGGGCCGTTTGTGACTGAGGGGCTGACATCCCTTAGAAGTCAGATGAAATGGGAAACTCAAAGTTGCCGGGAGTAGAAAATGTGGCCCTCTCTCCTCCCTCTGACCTTGGGATCATTCCCTCAAAGCCAGTGGAACGGGCCAGGTGCCCAGACTCACAGGTTTCCCCAGGTCCATCCTCCCTTGGGATGGGTCTGGGTTCTGTTGTCTACCTTGCTCTGAAGGGCAGCTCCTCTTGTCCCTGAGCTGGTGTAGCCAGGCAGCCTATGGGCTGTGCTTGGGATGGATGCTAAGGTTGTTGACATGATTGTAATCTATGTCCTCAGTGAGCTGGAGGCAGTGGAACCCCGATGCCTCTTGGTTATTGGCTCTGAAACCAATTGCTGGATGCCCTGGCTTTGGGCATTTCTCCAACAGGAGAAATTCCATTTCTTCCAATAGAAGGCATTGGAATTTATCAAGTTGCTGTCCTTGCCATTATCAGTGTTAAGAGGAATATGAAGGCAAGGCAGAAGCCAAACGGTTTGAACCTTCCTCAGGTTCACGTGTCATACAACCAGGCAACAACTGGTCACTTTGATAGCCCACGGGGTACCCGGTCACCCTTTGTAATCCAGCATCTCTGTTTTATGATTTGTCTTTTTTGGTTACAAGTAGGTTTATTGCAGCCTTTTGTTTTTCCATCTAAATTGCATCATCTCACGGAAACAGACTCTTCCATAACAAAAATTCTCCAGCCAAATCACTCACAAAGCTGGCTGAATCAGAATGTTTTCCCACTTACTTGTTGAAGTTCTTTCCCTCTGGCAGACAGAATGTTGCAAGGCCCTTGCTAGGGAGGTAGGCTATTGCAAATCTACATTTTTTAACACCTTCTTTTCTTCTTAACAGAACAATCAATGACTGGACATCATCAGATCAAAAGGCTGCAATGTCCTTGCTGTTTACTCTGGAGGAATTGAAATCAGAATTGATGTCAGGCCTCACTCAAGTAAGTTGGAGCCCCAGTCCTCATTGGAAATGAGTGAGGCCCCCCAAGGGAAGAGGGAGAGATATCCTTGCCCACCATGCTGTGACTGGGTGGCAGATGTGTCAGATGTGGGGTCTCCCGCTCCTTCCTCTGAAGCCCTTGTTCGCCTTGCTCTGACGCCTTGGTGTCTGCCTTTGGAAAAAAATGTTTGAAAAGGCCAGCTCAGGAAAATGGTGGTTTTCAGTCCCCTTTCATTTTTATGGATGACTTCTGATTTGTGGTTTCTTGCTGCCTTAGTTTACTTAGGATGCACTTGTGTAACAGAATTGTCCCATCTCTGTGATCAGGTGCTGGACTGTGGTCTCTCTCAAACCTTTACAGATTATGCTCACTTCTTGTGACAGACTGCCATATTTTAGTAAGACTAAGAATGATGTATTAACTTCTTAAGAAAGCATGTTCATCATGTCACATATGTAATATCCCCCCACCTTTCCTCTTCAAAAAATTCACAGAAGTCTCTTTTTTCTCCTTCCGATCCAGTTAGGGAAAAGAAGAACCAAATTTCTTGTAATTATATGCATAGTTGAACCAAACAAGTGCCCATAGCGGATGGCTGACCTCCCACCTCACAGATGGTCTTTTTGCAGAGCAGAGAGAACACCCCCCAAATGTTCTTTCTTGTCTAGCCCGTGCTCTCCAGTACTGCTCTTCCCAGCTCCGCTCACTTTCCTCTGCATCTGGTGAGCAGGTCTTTCCATGCCCACACCTCTTTGGAGTCACATGGTCCCTCAGCTCTTTCAGCACACTCATTCTCCTTCACATTGGTCTGCTTGATTCATTTATCCATTCCTCAGCTGATGGACATCCCCTTACTTTCTAGTTTTTGACACCATGAAGAGATCCTCTGTAAGTTGCTTCATTTTGTTTTTTTTTTTTTATGAGAAGGATATTTTCTGCTTTCTTTGATCTCTTTGAGATGTAGCCCTAGAAGTCACATAGCTGGGTCCAAGTGGCCTCACTGTTGAATAACTTTTTGCGTACGATTCCAAATTACTTTCTGACATGGTCAAGCCGTTCACGGATCCATCAGCAGCGTGTCCCCCAGTCCCGCCAACACTGATGATTTTTATTTATTTTTTCATTTTCTTTGTTAGTCAGAGGGCGATGAAGTAGAATCTCAGAATTTCTTCAATTTGTTATTTGATTAGTGGTCATTTTTTCACATGGCTAGAGAGAGCTTGAGTTTCTTCCTTTGAGAACTATCCATTCTTCTCTCCAGACCATTTGTGGATGGTGAATGGCTCTTTTCTTTACAAGTTTGAATCATTTCCTTATATATCTTGAAAATGAAATCTTTAGAAAAAGTTGCTGCAAAGTTTTTATTGTTCCCCGTTCAGGTCACTGTTTCCCTTTGAATCTTAGCTTCATTACATTTGTGTGTACAAAAGACATTTTTGGATTCGGCAACATAAACCATTTTCTTTCTTTAAAAATTAAAGAATTTAGTGATGATTTTAATAGCCATTTCTAGAAGAAAATTTTAGGTCATTCTCACTGTACTGTGAAGTCAATTAAGTGGTAGCAGCAGGGAAATGCAAAGTCACAACTGCATACCAATGCAAAGGTTCAGAAAAGGAAAACTTTAGTCATGGTGCAAACGAATGAAATCAGAGTCCGCAGATAGCTCTTACAGGTAAAAGAGGTGGTTTGATACTGAAAACACACTTGGAGGAGCCCAGTGCTTCAGAACAGGACTTGCGTAGGGTCACACTGGATGGCCCTTTGAAGACCAACTCTGCCAACACAATTATTCTTTTGGTTTGTTGGTTTGTTTGTTTGTTTTTAATTTTCATGGAACCCTTTAAAAACTTTTTAAAATTTTTACTTGTAACATTCACTTTTCTGAGATTTTGAGTTCCAAATTTCCCCCCCTCTCCCAGATGCCAAGCAATTTGATATAGGCCATACATATACTGTCATATTAGACACATTCTCACCTTAGTTATGTTGTGAAAGAAGGATCAGAACAAAAAGGAACAACCATGAGAAAGCAAAATCAACACAAAAAGGGAAAATACTTTGCTTTGCTCTGCTTTCAGACTCCATAGTTCTTTCTCTGGATGTGGATAGCATTTTCCATCATGAGTCTTTTGGAATTGTCTTCGATCCTGTCATTGCTGGGAAGAGCCAAGTCTGTCAAAGGTGACAAGATGCTTTTTCTGAGCTCGCTTCTGCCTGTCTCAGAATGTCCATCTGGCAGCACCCTCCTGGCCTCCTGATTCTTCTGAATCAGAGCCTGTGGCTATGTGAAGGTAGCTGTCCTGCCCCTAGCCCCTTCACACCTTCTGTCTCCTAACCACCTGCCTATGTCTGGTGGCCTGAGGTGTATCGTCCTCTGCCATGCTGGAGAGGCTCCTGCATAAAGTCACACCTACAGTTTATCTGCCAGGACTGTGGCCCCTCCTGAGGTGGTATGAGCAGGGCAGGCTACAGTGAGTGCTTCTCTCAGCTCTTGGATCCTGGCCTCTCTTGTGGATGGAGACCTTCTGGGCTGCTATCACACACTGAGGACTACATATACCCCGGGGACTCCTGCTCCTCCATCTTGTACTTGTGGAGCCAAGGAGAATCCTCACATTTATTCCTATTGCATTTCTTCTTCACAGACTTGGTCCAGTGGTCTAACTTGTGAAGACACAAAGCAGATGGTATCAAGTACTAGGTCTTGGCTCTGCTCCTCAATAGCTGTGTGACCTTGGCAAATCACTTGACCCCTTTGACCTTTCCTTACCAGGACCAGGGGGAAGAGGATGTGGACTGGCTGGCCCCTGACATCCTTCCAGACCTGAGGCTCTTAGGAGACCCACCAGCTTAGCTAGTGGGGCTCTCCTATGACCGTCCTCATCCTACACTTGAAATTGCTCTCTCCAAATGCTCCAGTGACCTCTTACTGAACAGACCTGATGGTCTTTTGTCAGTTCTCATTGTGCTCGACCTACAAGGTGCCCTTGACTCACCCCCTCCTGCTCTTCCTACCTTGTTGACTCCTCATCCTTTGCCTACTTGTTGGGATCAGGATCTATGTTTCAGGGGCTTCTTCCAGGGTCTGTCCTTGACCCTCTTTGTTCTGTGCTGTCGAAGTGACCCTGTCATCTGCGATGATGCGGCCTCCATCTGTGTCTCCTGCCCAACTGTGCCCTGGAGCCTTGAGCTCCAAGCTTCACCAATGGCCTGCCGGAGACCCCCTGAGATGTCTCTATCACAGCAGGCCTAAACACCTCCTCTACCACTCCAAATCGCCCCTCTGCCCAAACTCCCAGATTCTCCTTGAGTCTGATGTTTCCCTGGCCACAGGGAAGTTAACAGACTTGTTTGGGCTACCTCCACTGGCCATGGTCTCTGCTTACATGGCCATGCCCTTCCTGCGTGCCTTATCAGCTCTCCCCCAGTTTTTTCCTTGGCCTTCTGGCTAGGCACTTTGCCTCAAATCTCTCTGCACCTCCTTCTGTCCTACACAGCATTGCCAAGGGGCTTTTCCTTTAGTTGCTTTACACTGCCCTGCCCTATCAGCTCCCAGGGCTCCCTATTGCCTGCAGGAGAAGATGTCAATGTGTCTGTGTAGCTTTTAAGCTTTTTACAGCCACATGCTTCACTGCAACTCCACTCTCTGTGACCTTGCTGGCAATGGATATCTGCCATGCTGGAAATGTGCCCCTGTCCTGTGACTGCACACTGGCAGACCCACGTCACCCACCACCTTTTACATGAAGTCACTGCCTCCTCCCCAGTCTGTCATGTAGTAATTCTCCAGAGACGTGCTGATTGTCCCAAAAGGCTCCTTGCAGATTGAAGCTTTGATAACTTAAAACTCCATGAAAATGGTTTTGGGACAACTCTGTATTTGAAGTGAGTGTGTGTCTTAGCGCATGTGGGTAGTGTGCTGTGTGTGTGTGTGTGTGTGTGTGTGTGTGTGTGTGTGTGTGTGTGTGTGTGTTATGCCTGACTCAACAGCCTTGTCACCCCTTCAGAAAAGGAGCAGTGGATATTGGGTTCATCCATCCTGGATGGAAGCAGGCATGTTAGCTTGCTTTGATGGCTTTGCCTATTCTAGATGTTCATTAGCCATCCCTTTAATAGTATGTTCTAGGAGTTTTCCAGGAATTGAAGACAAACTCATTGATCTAGAGTTGAAACTCTTCACTGTCTCACTTTGAAAAAGGTACATGATGTGGACTTCTCAGAGCTGTCTGCTAGAGGCTCTCCAGTGACCTCTGCTAGCATTTTAGTGTTCCAGCATATGGTTCACTCAGGCCTGGTAACTTGGTCTCCTCATGGATAAGTAAGCTGTGTTCTTCTTATCCTCCTGCTGATCTTGGCCATTTTATTCTGTTCTTTCTAGTCCAAAGGTCCCTTTGCTTCCAAAGCCAAATCTTCTGCTTTTTTGTTCTTTTGTCCAGTATAATTGCTCTTGTTCTCTCCCAGTATTTCTGTGGATAGCCTCCTCTTTCCTCTTCAGCCTTAGCACATATTGGACTTCAATACCTCTCCCTGTCTTCCCACAGGATTCTGCCATCCTTTGCCATGCATACTTTTTACCTCCCCTGTCTTACAGCTGGCTATCTTTCTTTTCTTTTCTTTTCTTTTTTTTGACTGAAGTGCTAAAACTTAAATGCATAAGAAAAGAACAACAAACATGTCACATGTACAGTAGAACTGAAGTGGGGATTCAGAATATATAACAATAAATTTCCATTTCAAGAAAGCCTGTATCATAACTATTGTGCATTGTGTTCAGAGCTGTCCATATTTTCTTTTTTTTTTTAACACACTGCTGAAAACCTGACAACTTATTAAATGTACATTTCCTTTTCATTTGGGATTATGCTTAGCTTTGCTGGATGAGATATTTTCAACTGGAACCCAAGTTCTTTTGCTCTTTGATATATAATGTTCTAAGACCTGCTACTAGGTCTTATGTGATTGTAATTGTGGCCCTGATATGTTAATTTTTTTTTTCTTGTTGCTCATAATATTTTTCAGCAGTTGGGGGTTTCAGAATTTGACTATAATATTCCTGTGGGTTTTTGTCATAGGATCTCTTCTAGGTGCCAATTGGTAGATTTTTTTTATTTCTACTTTCCCCTATTGTCCTAATGTTTCAGGACAGTTTTCTTTCATTATTTCTGGAATTATTGTATGAAGAGTTTTTGTTTATCATAGCTTTTAGGTCGACCATTTACTTTTATGTTTTCTCTTCTTCATCTGTTCACATTCTCTTCTATTGTTTTGTTTCATTATTTCTCGGTCTCTTAGGACTGATTCTCCAATTGTGCCATGAGACCCCCTGTTCTAAGCATACTTTTCTTTGTTTTCAATGCTGAATAGTCACCATGATTCATTATGTCATCTTTTTTTGTGGGGGAAAATCTTAAAAGGTTGGAATTTTCTCACCTACTACTCTATCTTCCCAGAATCCTCTCTATCTTTTAAAAAACTATATTGGTTGAGGAATCTCAGCTTCATTTAGCTCTACCTCTTTATAACTGTTGCAGAAGATGGTATCAGAATTTCATTCTTAAGAATTCTCCATCCCTTCTGCTGAGATGTCCCCTAAAGAATTGTAGACCCTGGGATATTCTATCTCACTTCCCTTTGAATCTTTAGAAATCTGCTCTCCTTGAAGGTGGGGTTCATATCACACATTGCGTGGTCATCCTTTCCCTTAATGCAAACTCTTGGTGTTTGGGGTCCGTCCCCATAAAGTTTCCCATCCTTTCTATTCCAACAACTAGTTCCTTCCTGTTCGGAAGAGTGAAGTCCAGATAGACATTCCCCTGTTGCTCCTTGAACCTTGTAAAGAATGAAATTGTCATCATTGTAAAGAAGGACAAGACATCGAAAAAACCTTCATATTTCATTTTTTCTTGATTACATGTAAAAACAATTGTTCACATTCACTTTCTAATACTCTAAGTACCAAATTCTCTTCTTCCCTCCTTCCCCCACCCCCTCATTGAGAAGGCAAGCAGTTTGACATAGGATATATGTGTACAAACCACATTAGCCTGCTGTGAAAGGAAACACAGCAATCCCTCCTCCCCCCAAAAGAAAAGAACAATAAAGTCTAAAAAAGGAGGCTTTGATCTACATTCAGACACCATCAGTTCATTGCACTGCTGAGAATAATGAAGTCTTTCACAGCTGATCATCACACTATATTTCTGTTACTGTGTACAAGGTTCTTCTGGGTTTGCTCATTTCATGTGGCCTCAGTTCATACTGGTCTTGCAAGGTTTTCCTGAAGGCATCTTGCTTGTCATTTCTGATAGCAAAGTAGTATTCTGTCACAATCATATACCACAATATTCAGCATTTACCGATTGATGGACATCCACTCAATATCCACTACTTTGCTGCCACAAAAAGAGCTGCCATCAATATTTTTGTACATATACTTCTTTTTCCTTTTTTTTTTTATCCCTTTGGGATACAGACCTAGTAGTGGTATGGCTGGATCAGAGGGTATCCATGGTTTTATGGCTCTTTGGGTTTAGTACCAAGTTGTTCTCCATAGTGATGAAATCAGTTCACCACTCCAGCAAGAGTACATTCGTATCTCAATTTTCCCACATCTCTTCCAACATTTCCCATTTTCCTTTCCTTTCATAAGAGCCAGTCTGATAGGTGGGGGCTGGTAACTGAAAGGTGTTGACATTTGCATGTCTCCAGTCAGTTGTGATTTAGAGCATTTTTCTATATGATTATATATACCTTTGATTACTTGGTCTAAAAGGTGTTTTCAGAGCTAGTGACAGGGGCCTGCAAGTTTTCAGTTCTTCCCAGATGGAATGATTTAGGAGAGATGTGGTCACTGCTGTTCTAACCCATGCCTCCTAACCTCTGGTCTGTGAGCAATCAGAAGTACCCTTTTGCACCCTGGAACTGTGACCAGGGTCCCAGGTTCTTCTGGTGTCACTGCTGTGCCCCAGTCCTCACCTGGCTGTATCTCCTTTCTTCGCATCCCTCTCATCATTAGGCTATGACTGCCCTAGGAGATCCCTTGGGAAGGAGGCCTTGGCTTTGCTAAATGGTTCCCAGCCATGAATAGTCACCCCTGGTCTTCTCCTGAAAAACAATGCCCGGGCATAAATCAGTGTCATCCACGTGTTTCTGAAGGACAATGGCTCTCTCAGGAATGCCCTGAGCACCATGACCCAGAAAAAGGTGGAGATTTGCAGAACTGTGTCCCGCCTGGAGAAGACATGCAAACCCCATCTGGAGAATGGCTGTGGGCCCATCCTCCACCTCGGCTCCTGCTTTACTCGTGTTCCTCTGGGAGGGGTTGGGGGTGCAGCTGGAGGTGCCCTGGCTACAATTCCCAGTAGTGGGCCCAGAGTGGCTAGAGGGGCAGGGTCATGGGGTGGTCATGAACAGGTCTGGCAGGTGGTTTTCATTGGTGGAGAGCCTCTGCCGTTGGCTACAAGAGCTCAGGAAAAATCACTGCTGGGTCGTGTATAAAGTGAGGAAGCAGGAAGAGAACCTAGGTAGGGCCAAAGCTCTTTATACTGTCTGCACTACTCAGCAAGACACCTGCTTTGGCACATGTGAAAAAGCAGAGTAAGGCTCAGGGTGGTTGCAGAAAAAGGGGAGGATCTTACAATCCCTTCCTGGGAGAGAAGACGGTCTGTCCATGGTAGGCCAGGAACCCTGTGCCTCTCTCTTTACTAGCTTCATTTGCCCAGGAATGTCCAATCAGACTTAGCTCTGACATCCTCAGGCCTCAGGGACCTGGCAGGCCTGCTCTCTGTCCCAGCAGCCAAGGCTGCTACTCTACACTGTGGGGGACTGGTCCTACCTAGCTCACTCCTAGTTTTCTGGGTCTGAGTCACTCTGCTTTGGCCTGCCATTTAATTTAGTAGGTGCCTACTCGAAAAGGAGCTCCAGAGAGAAACTAGCAGCCTGGTTGAGGGGAGGCCCCAGCTGCCTTTCCATCAGGTCTTGTTTTACAGATGTTGGGTGTTTGTTCTTGACCCACTGATGCCCTGGGGCCTAATTGGTGACAATATTGCCTTCCTGGGAAATACGATTCACCTCATCTCCCCTGGGAGTAGTAGAAGGAGTCACAATTTGAGCTTCTTTGTAAAAGACTCAGTGGGACACATACCTGCATCTGACCATGCAAGGAGGAGGAAGTTCCTCTGGGTGTGTGTACAGCCCTGGCACATGCCATCTAGGGAAGCCCTCCCTCCAACTTGATGCTTGTATCCTCAGAGGCTGATAAGCTTCCTTTACTTTTGTCATTTCTGTTTGAAGTACAAATCTATGGACCACATTGGCCCGTTGCCAGAAGCTGAGAAAGCTGTCTGGAGACAAGAGAAAATGGCTTCACAAGGCATGAGGCACAGCAAGTCAGGGATGGTGAAAGCTGCCTTCAAAAGTGAAAGCAGCCAAGGAGGGAGCACATCTCTCTACAGGGTAAGGCAAGATAGAGCAAGATATGAGGGAGGAAGACCTCAGGCATTGTGGGGGCCTGCAAGGCTGTCTCCTGCCCAAGGGCTTGGGGTATGGAAAGATGACCTGGGCATTCATTCCTGTGGCTTCTGTAGACACCACTCATGAGGCAATCACAAGGATGCCAGTGGGCTGCTGGTTACCTAGAGGAGCCAGGGCAGGGGGGCGGTGTGGAAGAATACTAGCTGACAACCTGCATGGCAGCAGAATGGTGGGCCACAACATCGTCGGCATGAACAGAGTGCCAGCCACTTCATCTCATTATCCTCTTCTTTTCCTTTGAAGATGGAAAAGTCGTATCTGCATTTCCTACCAGCAGAGAGCTCCCTGAAGGCCCTGATTTATCAAAACAGGTATCTCCAGCTGCTGATTCAGGGATTTCAGGATTTTGAGCAAGAAACCCTCTCCATGGTTGCACATTTGGGAGTGTACCCCTCCAATAAGACACACAAGTGGGCTCTTACTTCTTGCCCCTTTCACCAGTTTGGGATGGAAGTAGGGGTTGTCATTTCCATATTATGTTTTATTTTATTTATTTATTTGTTTCTTTCTCGATAGTTCAGTTTTTCAAAAAGTTTGTCTTCTTGCAATGCTCTTAGGCTTTAAATATATCAATTTTGCTATTCAGATTTGTTTTGTTTTCAGAAATTACACTACATAATTGCAATACTGATCCAACAATTTTGTCTTTACTTTTCTTCTTTTTGTTTTTTCAGCCAAAGACAAGGTTTATTAGAATATTGTCATGTCAGGCAAAGTCTTAAGGAGCCCAAACATGAATAAGCAGTGGTTACACTATAAGAATCTCAGGACTGAGATGGAGGCAAAATAGACCTTATAAACAGAATGACTGTGGGAGGGATCTAGGAGTGGCCAAGTAGTCCTTGAGGGTGGGAAGTGGCCTGGGGCCATAAGGAATTAAGACAATGGAGGGCAGTTTGGGTGTAGCCGCCAGGAAAGACCAGTTGAAAGGCAAAATCCACAGATTTAGCCATTTGGGAGAGTCCAGGGTCTTTCCTTTTTGGGGCTCAGATCCCAACCCCATCATTCTCCCCTCAAACAAATGGCAACCAAATTCTTTTGGAAGAAGGGGCAAAGGTTTTGGCTTCTGAAACTGCTACCCACTGGCAAGGGGCATAGAGCTGTCTGTGCCTCGAGGGCCTCCCAAACAAGAGGGTGTCTGGAACCAAGTGCAGGCTGCATCCACAGAAAAAATGTGGGTGAAGAGGTTAGATGTTTGGGGTGCTCTGCTTGAACCCCAAGATCGTGACACCAGACCCCGCCTGAATGAATTCAACTCAAATCTTCTTCCAGCCAGAGAAAAAGTTTATTAGTCATAAATCCTATAGGCCAGATGACACCCCTAAGGAGGAGCAAGCAGAAGAAAAGCTCAGCTTTTGAAGCATGAGAGATTCTCAGCATCTGAATGGGGGCCAACGTGGATTTCATATACACTAAGGTAACTTTGGAGGGCTAGAGCAGGGGGCTGGGAAAAGGGTCTACATAAGAATTCGGATTGGATGGTCTGAGAGGTTCAATAGACAATGGGAATAGATAATGAAGGGAACTGGAAGGCATCTGCATAAGATCAAAAAGTGGGGCTAGGACTTTCAAAGGGAGATAAGGGGAGTCAATAGAGAACCTAAAAATGTAAAGGTTTTCTGGGACCTCTGGGAAAATGGGAGCCAGATTCTTTTGAGGGCAAGGGGCAAAGGCTCATCAGAATAAGATCAAAAGGTAGAGCTAAGGCTTTCAAAGGGAGATGAATGGCTGGGGCCTGTAGACAAATGGGAGTCAGATTTCCTTTGGTCAAGGGGTGAAGATCTCTGCTTGTACCCATATCCCATCATTCCCCGCTCAAACAAATGGGACCCAAATTCTTTTGCTGTAAGGGGTGAAGGTCTAGGCTTCTGAAACTGCTTCCTGCTGGCAAAGGGCATAGAGCTGTCCCTGCCTCTCTGGGTGCAGTTCTAGGGGTCAGAATTCAGAACGTGGCAGATGCCAGCTTCAGTGGGCTAGACACTTCAGACTCTGTCTGTGAATGTTGGGATTTACAGCCTGAGCAGTCATCTGGAAGTTAATGGCTCTGACCCCAGAAGAAAGGAATCTGGCAAGAATAGGCAGTAAACATGGACCAAAGAAACACAAGAGAAATATGATCAGTAGGGAAATAATAGGGGCCAGCACAGAAAGAAGCCAGGACTCACATGAAAAAGATGGTTTGTAGCACTGAGGTGATTGTGAATTTCTTGCATCCAATTGGCCTTTTCCAAAATATGTTCAGAGCAGAGTTCTACCTGCCCAGAGTTGTTGATGTACATGCCACAAGATGCATTAGCTAAAGCATATACACCCCACTGGAGTCAAGTAAGCAGTTTCAGGCTATTCTATTATCTTCAACTGCTTTTACTAAGGAATGCAAAGATTGCTGGATTTCCCAGAGACCACAAGGTATCACATTTGCCAGAGGACATGTCCCCAAAATCCATGTTTTGCCCTTAAGGTAGAGACTGTGGGCCATGTCATTGAAAATGGAAAAGAGGGGTACTAAAATTCTGAAGGTGCACACCCCAAAGTCTTTGTAGGCTGTCAAACATTGGGTAGCCAGGACAGTAGTTCTGGGGTCTTGCATGTGTTGGCACTTCGTTTCACCTTTTCCTCCAAATTCTTGCCACTAGTGGCATCTTCACAGACTGTAATGCAGGTCAGAAGATTAGCAGGAACTCTTATAAGACCTGTCTCCACAGTGATGTTAACTTGTCTAGTGGCCTTGGAGCTTGTCTCCTAAGTATGGGAATATTGCCCTGCAGAGAAGCAAGTTGTACATATAGAAAGAGTAGCCCATAGAGAAGTGGAAGAATAAATGAGGTGGCATAAACTTGTGAAAAAGTCGTATTGTGGAGGGGGGCTTTGTGGAGATGAGAGTGTAAGTGGTCTACCTGGTTTCCCAGTTTGACCAGGGAGTTATCTTCCCACTTTTGGAGGCCAAATGTAAATTGAGAGGCTTCCTCAAACAGAATGAGTGTAGCAGCCACTGCCTGGAGGCTTGCAGGACATCTAGCAGCAACAAAGTCTAAGGGTTTTGAAAAATGAGCAACCTGGCTAAGATCAGGTCCTAAGAACTTAGTTAGGGGCATGGCAGTCAATTTAGATTTTAAAATCACAAAAGCTTTAGCCTGGTCCAGTCCCCACTCTTCACGGAATGAGTCAGGACCCAGAGGCACATCATAAAAGGGCATAACAATAAAACTATTATTAGGTATCCAGAGTCTAGAAAATCTTGCCAAGCCTAGAAAAGTTTAAAATTGTTTCTTAGTGGCTGGGACCAGAAGAGGGTGGCCCGAAACTTTACAGACTGGCATGCTATGTGTACTTTGCTCAAAGGGACCCTATAGGCTTAAGTTCCCAAGAAATTAAGCACTCCTGAGGCAGAGGCCAAAGAAGCTCTCTGGCTGGGTCTACAACTAAAGCTATGGGAAAATACTTTAGGGTCTTGGAGGTGAAGAACAGCCGGGGTGGCAAGAGTAGTTTGCCCAGGAATTCCCTGATCCAAAATTGTCTCCCACACTTCCAGGGGAACATGGGGAGGTGTGGTACACAGAGGGAAAAGGGATATGGGAGGCTGAAGTAGAGAAAATTGCCTCCCCAACTTCACCATCAGGTCCCTTCCTAAGGAGGGGGCAGGGCAAGAGGAGAACATGAAGGAGGAGTGTTTAAACAACAGATTCTCAACGGGTCTGTCTGGAGACATCTCTAAGTTACCCCTTCAATGCCCATTGGGTCATGGGGCCATTAGGGACACAGTGATTGGTTAAAGCAAAGAGCACAGCCATGGTAAAGTGGGTAACCTTACATTCAGCCTCGATTTCTGCCCTGGGGTTGGTGAGAGAGGTGGAGAAAGTGGGAGTGTTGCCTGGATCCAGGCTCCCTTGTCCTCCCCAGTCTTGAGAAGACTGGAGGACAGGGTACTAGTAGCTGCTCTACCACTTCTACCTTGGAGACAATCTTTCTTCCAATGCCCCTCCTGGTCACATCTTGGGCAAGGTCCTGGAGGTGTCCATCTCGGGGGCTCCCTGTGGCCTCCCCTGCCTGAGTTGCTGGGCTTCCTCCTAGGGCATGCGCTGGAGGGCACTCCTTGGAACAGTTACCCTCCTGCTGGCATCAGAAGCAGGTTTTCCCACTGCCCAAGTTGCCGGGAACACCCTTGGGTCTTTTCCTGACCATGGTAGCAGCCAGGAATCAAGCATGTTTGTTGTCTCTAGCCCTCTGCCTGTGTTTTTTCTCCTCGAAGATCTTGGCTTGGGCCCACACCCCATCATGGGGACACTGGCTGCTACTTGCTGTTTTGCTACCAACTGTAGGTGAATGGCCTGGAGTGTGGAAGACAGAACTCTGAGAGAAAAAAAAAATGCAGGGCCCACATATGAAACAGGGACTAGAGATTTAGGGCCCAAATATGAGAGGAGAAAACATGCTTAGCTCTGTTTGGTTTCAGATAATTCAGTTTTCCAAACACCCTGTATGAAATCCACCTCATAGCTGGACTCAGGAATAGCCAGGCGGGTAACATTCCTGTCAAAGGAACATAATGGGGAAATTCAGCCAAGAGGATCACATCTTAGACTGAGGCTAAAATTATCCTCTCAGCTTTTCCTGATGCTGACTTCCCACCAGTGTCACCTTCTCTAAGTAGCTGGTGGCATTTCTCTCAGGTGGTGGATTATTGATTCAATTGATTATGACCCATCACCCAACTCAAAATCAAATCCTATAAGCTTTTACCTCAAACAGCACATTTTACTAATTACAGCTTAGGAAAATCTTTTCCAGGAGTTACACCTCAAACTTCAATATATCCAAGTGTAAAGAGCCAATCATTAGAGATTTCTATACACTTGCAAATTCTCAGCAAGCCACACATAACCCAAACAAGCTTTTTGACTAGTTTACACATTGAAACGGTAACCACAATGGCTAAATCAGTTTAGTGGTAACCAAATTATGAAAAGTTGCTTGACATGCCTGATAACAGAAATCTCACCAATTTGAAACTTGAAACAAAGCCATTACTACTCAGGTGACTTCAGTTTTGTTCAATGCATTTCCAAATTACTTTCCACAGAGAATCAACATCTCATCTTTAACAGTGAAAACTGCCAATTTCAAAGAGCATGCTTAGCCAAGTTCAGAGGCCAGCTTCTTTAGCTTGAGCAGGATGTGCTGAACCTGGGTGATGCTTCCAGGCACAGGTTGCCCCCGAGCCCAAGGCCATTGCCAGTGGGGCCCATGCTGTAGCTGCTGCCCCTTCCCCCTCCTTCCTTTCCCATGTAGGGTAGGGCGAAATCAAAGGTGAGAGGGAAAGGATGAAACTCTCTTGTCCTATGAGAGGGGTTCCAGATACCCTCTTGACTCCAGTGAAGGGAGTGGGAATAAGAGTGACCAGGGTTGTAAGGAGGAGTTCTGAACTCCTCAATCACAAAACCTCCAGCATCTGCCAAGATATTTTTACTACTGTAACTTTCTCTGTAAACTCCATGAAAGAGAATTCAGAGGTGGAGAGGGAAAGGAGGAAGGAAGCCTCAGGGAACCAAAAAGCAACTGCAGTCTTCCCCAATTCCCTAGTGCCCAGGGAATTAATACAATTGAGCATACACTTCCAGATAGTCTGTCCTTCCTTGTCCTCTGTGCTGCAGATGGTGTACCCAGGTTCAGGCCTTGAACCGACCCCGCAGACCGTGAGCCAGAGAGCAGCAGGCTGAGTGTGAGACAGCCTCATAACTGTCTGCCAAAAGTACCTCCAAGCATTGGTGTTTGGAGAGCAACCCTAACTGAAGAGCAAGAAAGGAGGGGAGGGGGGAGGTTTACACGACTTCCAGTCTTGGCTGGAGAACTTGGGGTTAGGTGTTTCCCCATATGGGCCACAAAATGTGCGTTTAGAGGTTCAGGGTCCTGGGAATCCAAAATCACAACATGTGGGTCCTTCCAAAAAGAATTCAATCGAAGCCCTCTTGTAGCCAAAGACAAGGTTGATTAGAATATTGTCATATTGGCAGACTCTTAAGGAGTCTGCACATGAGTAAGCAGTGGTTAGATTATGAGATCCTCAGCAGTGGCTAGATTTTAAGAAGCTCAGCCTTTACTTTTCTTTGAAAGCAACAAACAGAATGAGAGTGTTCAGAAAGTACTAGCAGGCATCATTGAACCCAAGATACTAGCTTTAGTTCCAAAAAGCTCTTCCAAAGACTACATTTCAAGACTACTGTATACTTGAGAGTCCTTTTATTCTCTTAAATAGAAATAATATAATAATTAACAGTCCATGAATGTTGGTTTATGTGCATGGACTAGCTGTGACTCTTTGTGGGGACCTTATGTGGCACATGAGGCATTTCAGTAATATAACATGTTGTCATATGCTTGCTCAATCATCAGGCATTTATGAAGTAACTCCTTGAAATCCCAATTCCAAATGTGAGTAAACGTCACCATTTATTGTGAACACCCCCAACACAAACCCAAATTTTGAACAGATTTAGCTCTAGGAAGGAGATAAACAGTTTAATTTCTCTCAAGCTGGTTTGGCATGCATTGCATGAAAGTTCAGTCCCAAACTGAGTGCCAGGGTGGCAGAGATGAGTAAGAACATTCCAAGCATGGTGGAAAGCCAGAGAAAAGGCCCTGAGTTGGAAGACAGAGGGTCATTTGCAAAGAACAGCCAGGAGGTGACTGGACAGAAGAAGATGAGGTGGGGAGAGAAGTGTGAGGAGACTGGCAAGGAAGAAGAGGGCTAAGTTAAGAAAGGCTTTGAAGGACAAGCAGAAGATTCTGTATTTGATCCTGGAGGCAGTAGGGAGCCACAGGCTTACTGATGTGAAAAATGATTTTTCTTAGCAATCATTATCTTGAAAACTCAGAGCTTCCCTATCCCACTTTCTTTCTAAATTCATTCCTTCTTCGTAAGGAAATGAAGATGTAATGTAGTGGGTCTGTTCCTGCTCATGAAATTGCCTGCACAGGTCTGGGAGAAGGTTGATTCCTCTCTATTATCAAGAGAGGTGATAGAGAAATTGATGTCCCTTTTATCAGGATCCTGTAACAGGGGTCACTGCCTGAAGACCCTCATTTTAATGTGGTCCACTTCCCAGAGTTGATTGACATCCTTTGGGAACACCTATGCTTCGAAGGGCATATAAGGCTGTACCCCCAAAATCAAATTTGAGCCAGTTTTAAATTGCTGTCCCTCAAGGGTGCCAGGTTTGGACTCAACTTCCATGCAATGCATGTCAAGCCAGCAGAGGAGTAATTTACCTGTAAACAAGTGCACCCTAACTTCATTTGTCTCTTTCTCAAGCT
Source organism: Phascolarctos cinereus (assembly GCF_003287225.1). Lineage (NCBI taxonomy): Eukaryota > Metazoa > Chordata > Mammalia > Diprotodontia > Phascolarctidae > Phascolarctos > Phascolarctos cinereus. Next base: position 90,829,761 of record NW_027555514.1, read on the forward strand.
GACTGTGTTCAAAATTGGGGATTATTTTGGGGGGGTTCCCAATAAAAAGTGATATTTACTGGGATTTTGGATTGGTGTTTGAAGTTTGGCCTGTTTCCCCCAACAACACTGGTTCTAGGCTGCCAAAGGACGTTTTGCAAGAGAAGACTTCTTTTTGCATAGACGTAACTTAGAGTATGTCAATCAAGAAAGAAAACAAGAGAATTAAACAGTAATAATCTTTGTAATAAGAGCTAAGCCATCTTTAGGATCCTTTGTGGGGCTGCTTAGATCCCAGCTTTTTGGGGAGTTGACAAATGCAGAGGGAGCAGACTGGGCCTGAGGGGCAGCTGAGGTCAGGCCTGAACATACTGCTGCTGGCCCCTGAAACGTGCAGAAGATCGCCCCCCCCCGCTGGCTTCTGGAACCAGTGGTCAGCCCTGTGGTGTCACTCGCTGCCTTCCTTCCTGAGGTTGAGAGTCAGAAAGGACAGTGATACCATTGTGGCCATCAGCATTTCAAGGCCAGCCCCCCACCCCTAACTTGGGCTGCAGTGACTATCCCACTTGCAACCTTGGGAGGCACCCAGGAATGAATAGCTTTTTTAATCTGATGAAAAAGAACGATGAAATAGTTCTATGCATATGTACAAACAAGTTTATATATATCATAGAATTGGCCAGGAGGCCCCAAAATTTTCCCTCCTTCTCCCATCCCAGCCTTAATACCAAAAAGCTGCCCCCTCACCCTATCCCAATAAACTTCACACCTGATCATGTGTTAACCTGGCCCCCAAAGAACTAGAATCAGAGCTCAGAGTAAGAGTTTAATGAGCCTCCAATGCCCTGTTTCCCTGCAGAGGTACCTGGGGCATGTCACGTCTGCCCCAGGGATAGAGGGCAGCATCAGCTCAGCACCAGTCCTAGACAGAAATAGGGAAGAGCCAATCTTAATAGGATCCAGGCCAGTCTCTTGCCCACCATAGCCACAACCACATGAGTGGATGGTCCCAAAGGAGAGAGTACAGTGAGTGAGCTCTAGGTGAGGAGGTGAATGAAGCCATGGCTAGAATGGAGAAGTAGGGTCTCTGGACTCTTGAGTGGCAGGTAAGAGAAACCTGGTACCAGCAGCATATGGGAAGGCCTTCTCCCCATGGCTCTTGGCTGCACTGTGAGCCCACCTCTCTTTCAGCATTATCTAATCTAGTTGTAATTCTCTAATAATACTGCCTTTCCCACACACCTGAAACCTTCCAGTCCTGTGTACATGAAGTCCCAGTGGGTAGAAGGGACCACCAAGCCATGGCTACACCTGCTGCAGCTGCCATACAGTTTGTAAATGCCATTCCAGGTGATCCTGGGGGCAGAATTTCCCTCAAATCCAGGCTGTTGGTGTTGTCAGGATCTCAATTCCAGACATTTGTTGTCATTGCCAGGTACTTCCGATTTCAAAGACTACTCCATCATGGCTAGTGGTGAAGAGAACCATGGAAGGTCCCATGGAGAGAGGCATTAGCCACCTGCAGGAGCATACCTACGTCAGACTGGCTACCGGTGTGCCCTTTGCCAGTGCCCAATTTGTCATGCCCTTACTACACCAAATTCCTGGCCCTAGACTCAAGGTGGCATAAGCTGTGTTTCTGTGGGACTGCTACTGAGCATAGCAGGGCCTTCATTAGTCCCTATTGCATCCCCAACATATAGTAAATAATGCTGATGATGGGTACTGAAGCAGAAATTGCTCAGCTGGTGGTCTTCTCCATATCAGAGAGGGCTTGGTGGGCAAGATGGCTCTGCAGAGGTGGACTCCCACCTTCTTTCTGTCTCCCAGAAGTCATAGTGCCCAAAAGGGATTGAGCCTAGGGGAGGGAGGAGGAGGTGGGGGAGCTGCTTGCTGGTGGCTGACGGAGGAAGGGGTGAAGGGACAGGGCAGGGAGGTGCTAATTGGCAGGCTTGCTCACCCACCCGTAAAAGCAGTAAAGGCAGGTATCCTCAGGGTGACTCGAGTTGCTCAAGGCTCGAAGCTGTACCAGGTGTTATGGGGCTTTGCAGCTGCCCTGTGGGAAGGGGAGAGTTGGGTCAGGAAGGCCTGACATCCCTTGGTGTCTGCCAGGACCCCACAGCCCTTCTGCCCCAGGCTTCCTTCAAAAAGAAGTGGCTAAATTAAGCCCCAAGTTGATCCCTCAGCTTACTGTCAGACCTAGTGGGACCTGGATTCCAGTGTAGCCACCTGCCAAGCCACAGCCTCCCCATATCTGTTGATCCAGCCCTTGAGACCACCAGCATGCCTGAGTCACTGGGTGACTGATATGCGACCAGCCTTCCATACCTGAAAGTATAAGGTCTAAATGGCCTCCCCAGCATTATCCTAGGTGAACTGCCTGAGGGCCAACCCTTCCACCTGGGAGTCTTCATTGAGTCCCTGCACAGAAGGAAAAGCAAAGGGACAGATGGCTGGATGAGAGAGGGGTGCAGGAAACGTCATGCTGTTAGGACATGAATCCAAATCAATCCATGGAAGCAAAGGAGGGACAGGCATCAGGGGGAAGTGGAGTAGGGGGTGGAGGAGGCAGAAGCTGCAGGATACTTTGAGGAGGGGAAAGGGGACCAAACAAAAGCCACCATGAGTTTGTTTTCCTTGATCCCCCCACCTTGTAGCCACTGTGCTGGCAGACTTCTCCTTGCTCCTCTGCCATATGACTCAGGATTCTTTTCTCCAGGTCCCAAAGCTGGGCCTGCACCTTTTGTAGCTGTACAAGCCCATCCTGAGTGCCCTGGTCTCCAAGAAGGTATTGCTGGATCAAGGCTGGGACCTGAGACGTCATCTAGAAGCCAGCAGAGGAAAGAAGTCAGCAAACACTGCAGAAACAGTAGGGATGAGGAAGGAATAGGGCCTGGACAGGAGAGCTGGGGTGTCTAGAGACCCTCTGAGAGCTGAGGGCCAGCACATGCTTGCCTGGGGCCAGAGAGAGATGATTGTGAATCAAGTGACTGGCATTTCTTCACTGCTTTTGAGGTCTGCAAACAGGATTCCATTGGGCCGTCTGGGGACTCTTCTTATTCCACTTGACAGTCGAGGAAGGTCCCGTCCACGTCCCAAAGTCCACCCAATAGGCTCAATCTTTGGGAAGCACCCAGTGGAAACATTAGGTGGTTGCAGACGTCCAGGAAGCATCAGCCCAGCTGAGATGGAGGGGTATGCATGGCTTAACCAGGGGACTGGAGGACTCATGTCACTGCACATGGCCACCATGTTTTCTCACCAAAGGTGTATTCCTTGGGCCACTGCAGCTTGGCTCTGACTCAAGGCCACCACCTCCTGCCTCAGGCCAGCCAGCTGGGCCTCCAGGGCACCCATCTCCATTGTCCTTTTGTCATGGACTTCTTCTTGGGACAAACTAGCCAGTGACAAAAGGTGCACTTTGCTGTAGGCACTGGAAGATGGACGCAAACAGAACAAGTGTCACCTGATGAAAAGCACCACCCAATGGAAAGGACAGAGCCAGAGAACTGGCTGCAAGTCTTCACTGACATTTGCTCCCTGTGAGACCCTGAGTAGGTCATTTCCCTTCGGGTCCTCAGTAACCTCATCTGCTTTTGAGCTCTCCACCAGCTCAGATCAATCCTATGGACATGCTAACCTAAGTGTTGCAGATCCATTAACCCCTGTTTGTTGAGATTTTTCTGGTCTAGCTTTCTAGCCCTCCTTCCATCCTCTTCATTTTGCCACTCAGTTTAGGGCCTTACCCATGCTGCTTAGACATGTGCTGGAGCACCCTGTTTTCCAGCTCCTGGAAGGAAAAAGAGGACACAATGAGACTGATGAAAACACAACGCTGCTGGGGATTCGTGGTCTGTAATGGCTGGGCCCTCTGTGTGCTGAGGAGAACCTGAGTCTGTAAACTGGTGGGCTCCAGATATCTGGACCTTAAATCCTGGCTAGACCTTTTAGAGACAGGTGTCCTCTTCCACCATAGCACCAAGAAGAGGCATCTGAGAAAGACCCAAGGTCAGCTGGGATTAAGCATGAACCACTCTCCCCAGAGGGGTGAGGTCACTTCTTAGTCCCCTCAAGAAAGTTGTTTTATTTTTCATTTTTGCCATATGCTTTTGAGTTGAGAATTTTTCTCCCTTTTCCTCCCCCCCACCCCTCCCAAGACGGCGCACAATCTGATATTTCCCAATTGATGTGTATCCCCTAAATTTCTAATTCTTTACCCCCAGAAAGGATCTGCTCTAAATATTTTTGTACCTAAAGGTCTTTTCCCTTTTTATCTTATATCATTTTTTGGTTAGAGACCTAGCAGGGGTATTTCTATGTGAAATATGGCATTGAGTATGCATGGTTTTATAGCCCTTTGGGAATAGTTCCAAATTGCTCTATAGAGTGATTTAATTGATACACAGCTCTGACAATACTACACTAATGTCTCAGTTTTTCAACATCTGCTCCAATATTTGTCATTTACCTTTTCTGTGCTACTATATGGCCTAATAGTTTTGATGTAGTACCTCAGAATTGTTTTAACTTGCCTTTCTCCAATAGTGAGTTGGAATACTTTTAATATGGTTAAAGATAGGTTTACTTATGATTTAGTAATGGTTATAATATGATTATAGATAGCTTTAATCTGCAAACTGACTATATGTTTTCATCATTCATCAAGTGTGGAAGGGCTCTTATTTTCATAAATTTGTCACTTCTCTATATGTTAGAGAACTGAGGTCTTTCTCAGAGAAACTTGCTTCAAATTTTGTTTTTTTCACATTTCCTATTGCTCTCTGTATTTCATTGGTGGTGATGGTGGAGTGTGGCCTATGGGCCCAGGGATTTTATGGCAGCAGGGAGGTCCCGTGAGGGAGATACGGGAGGTCTACCTGTATGGATGGAGAACTGCTGAGGCCTGAAGTTATGGCCACAGGCTTCCCCATATAAACTCCCCATATTCTCTACCCATCTGGCTTGAACCAAAGCACGGGGCCTTCAGCCTCTAGAAGTGGAAGAGTCCTTCAGATCTTCCAAATCTGACCCCCTCATGATACAGCACAGAGAATTGAGGCTGACAACAAGGAAGTTGACATTCCAATCCACCCAGCTCTGATGTCAGCAACCATTAGTGAGGGTTGCCTTCCAGGGACATGGCCTGATAACTCTGAATGAAGAACAGGGCCGCAGTCCTTCCATCATTATTATGTGGTCCACTCAATCCCATCCTCTCCACGACACCATTGTAGAGCTTAAGCATGACTTACCCAATGCTTGAGTTTTACCGAAAAGCAAACTGGGACTTGATAAAGGCTGTGGCTTAGTAAGATCACATAGCAAGTAGTAGAACTGAGCTGTGAACCCAGGTCTTTTAATGCCAAGTTTTAATGCCAAGGTTCTACATATTTTGGGGAGCTACCATCTTCACCTTGTAGTCACAGAACACTCTACTGTGAAGAGGCTTTAAAAGAGCAAGAGGGCCTGAGGTTCCAACCCAGCCTCAATTATTAACACAAATGAGATGAAATGAGGCTCCACCAACCCTTTCCCCCATCGACACAGGCTCATGGCCCAGCTAAGAAAGAACATCTCACTGCATTGCATTGTGGTGTGTAAACCACGTCTGGGAATTCCACATGAGGGAACATGACAGGTGCCTTAATAACTGTTATGTTTTTCAACATCATTCATTTGGGTGACTACTACACTACTTTCCTATACCCTAACTGCAAAACCAAAACAAAAAAATTGAAATAACTTCAGAATGGTTATTATAATCATTTCATTTCCGACAATTAGGTCTAATTCTCCTAAATAGTTCAGTATCAAATGCAAATTTGTGTGTACCTGTGTGTTCATGTGCATGTGAGTATGTGCATGTGTGTGTGTGTGTGTGTGTGTGTGTGTGTGTGTGCGCGCACATGTGTCTTTCAGGTATGTTGGAGGCAAAAAAAAAAAGGGTACAAAGAAGGAATTGGACTGCTCCTCGACAAAAATGGGACGATAAAATTATAACTGCACTACTCATGTTTTCCTTTGCTTCTCTTTTCTCTTTGAAATGGAATGATCTTTTCAATAAGGAAGAATGAGACACCAAAATGAATAACAGGAAATGGAAGCCTCAGATCAGTGTGGGAGGCTGTAAGTCCGTTTGACTCAGTAAAATCTGAGAAGCTCCACTGTCACCTGATTCTCTTCCTACATATTTGACTGTTCCTTGTCAGTCTCCTTGGCTCAAGCTTCATCTGTGTCACAATTGCCAACCCAGTGTTTCCCCAACACAACCACCCAGTCCCCAGGGCTCTGTAGGATCCCTGTATTGAAGACCCAGGAGTGCCAACTACAGGGCTATTAGATCTGGTGGATTGTCCTGAGATAACTGTAGGAACCAAGTTAGCTTGCTTTCCTTTTTCAATTGCCTTTTTATCCCCCTCTATTTAGAAGCTAGGAGGCAGAGGTCTATTATTCTCACTCTTTCTTCTTTTCCCATTGAGTGGACTTTAAAAATGAAATGAAAGATATGGGGAAAAACTAAACAAAATAAAAAAAGAAGAAGAAGAATCCAACAAGAAGAAGAAGCTTGTGAAAGGAAAGTCATCCAATTAGAAAAGGAGATCCAAAATCTCAAGGAAGAAAATGACAACTTGAAAATTAGAATTGGGCAAGGAGAAGCCACCAAGATTATAAGAGATCAAGAAATAATTAAACCAAATATGGATAAAGAAATAAAATAGAAGAGAAAATGAAATATCTTATCAGAAAAACAACAGATCTAGAGAACAGATCAAGAAGAGAAAACATAAAAATAATCAGATTATCTGATAGCTATGAGTGAAAAAAAAGTCTTACTACAATAATACAAGAAATAATTACATAAAATTGTCCTGAAGCATGAGAACAAAGGGGGAGGGGTAGAATGGAAATATTTAAAAAAAAAATCCATTAATCTCTCCTTAAAAGAAATACTTTGAGGAAAACTCATAGGAATATTATAGACAAATTTCAAAACGCCCAGCTGAAAAAGAAAATATCAAAAGCAACAAGACAAAACAATTTGAATAAGACAGTTGCACCATTACATGGGAACTAGCAATGGAGATTCAAAAGGACTGCAAGTCTTACAATACGATATATCTAAGAGCAAAAGCACTAGGGCTCATCCAAAAATGTCATATGCAGTAAAGTTAAGCATATTCCTGCATGAAAACAACAGAGAGTTGATGAATTGTCAAGCATTCAATATTTTGTTAAAAAAAGAAAAAAGAAAGAAATGCAAAAAGCGACCTAAACTTAATAGAAGATTTCACATATAAGATCCAAGAGAAACATAAAGTACATACCAAAAACTTGCTATGGAGAATTCAATAAGGACAGACCATTTCCTATTATTATATATAAGAAGCAAAATATATGTGTAAGATTATAATTAATAATGTGGTAGCTCACCAGAACCATTAGGGTAGACCAGAATAGGATATGACTTTAAAAAGGAAAGCTATTTAGGAACAGTGAAAAAGAGTAATTATTATGTACAAATGAGGTGTGAGTGGAAGTACCAGTACAGGAGAAAGAGATGAGGGAGGAGGGTTTGCAATTCTGCGAACCTACTTTCATTGGGAATGAGTTTAAGAGGGAACACTACCTACACCTTTGGAAGGAGTTAAAAGTCTTCTAAATTTAGGAGCAATGGGATGGTGGGGAGGAAAATGGACGGGTCTGTACAGGGCAGGGTGAGAGGATAGATTATAGGGGGCTGTAGATGGGTGTTTAGATTTATGGGAATGGGAGGATAGGGGAGGAATCCTAGGTTAAGTAATAGACAGGGAAGGTAGTGGGTAGAAGTGAAGTACAGAAATCAGGAGGGATAGGAAATAATAGATATGCAGAAACATAAACACAAAGATCAGGAGCAGAATTTGGGAAAGGATATGTCTATATATGTAACTATATGTGTATATATATATATATATATATATATATATATATCTGTGTGTGCGTGTGTATATGTATACGTATATATATGTATACATATATATATGTATACATATATATTTATATGTATATGTATAAGTGTAGAGAAATATATCTGCACTGAATAGTAGCCTTCTGGGGGTGGGATGAGAAGGGGAAAACAAAAAGAACAAATTTTAAAGGGTACAGAGCACAGAAAAAAAAAAGAAAACTTACAAGGAAGTGAAGTCGGGCAACTCTTGACACAACATGTACTATTTATCATACAGGCTTTCTTGAAATGAAAATGTATTGTTACATATTTTGAATCCTTTCCTATGTTCTGCTATGCACAAGACACTTTTTTTTTCTTTTCGTACTTGGTAATTAAGATGCAACATTTAAGTTTATGATATGTTTTCTTCTTTTCTCTATTCTGTATTTGTGTCGTAGTGTTTCATTCTACAATAAAATTCAATTAAACAAAAAGGAAAAGCATACGGAGGTGGGAAGCCAGAAGAGCCAAAAACCTGTAAGCAATTCATCCATTTCCTGAAATGGAAAGATGGAAAGATGATATTTGTAATCCACGAGACCTTTCTCATGAGAGATCATAGGGTAAGTTCAGTATGAAAGGATGACATTCAAATATCAAATGAGGGGGTGAGAGAGGAATGCACTTGTGGAAAGAGAAAGAGAGACATTGAATGGGATAAATTATCTCCCATAAAAGGACAAGAAAGTGCTTTTACAGTGGAGGGGAAGAGAGGGGAGGTGAGAAGGCAGGAGTGAACCTTGCTCTCGTTGCAATTGAAGGGACTTTGGAACTCAGTTTTAAAAACCAAATTTGAAAAACTTGAAATGATAATAATAATAGGAACTATTTGTTGCCCTTGACCCTCTGGACATCTCTGAGGCACAGAAGGCCCTCCTGAATGATGGAGAAACTTTCCCACTCCCTCCATCAGCAGCCAGAAGTTCAAGGTGCTGGGGACATCCTTACCCTTGGAAAAAGCTCCAAATCAGCTCCAGTAGCAGCCACAATGGTGGCAAGGTGGGCAGGATGGAAGGGCTACTTGGTCTAGAGGGCAGAGGCAGCAGCTGCTCCACCCACCTAGGGAGGGATACCCCTAGCCAACAGGGGACTTCATCAACGTAATCCTGAGCAAGCAGAAGGTCCCACCTCTAGGCCAGAGTGAAAGGGGGAAGCAGGGCATTCTCTAGAATGTTCAAAGCCAAATCCAAGAGATGAGGTATGCATCCCCAAAGATGAGAGGGAGGACTCCCTCTGATGCTGCAGAGCTGGGATGAGGAGGAAAGAAGAAAGGAGATTGTCTGATGGCTGATCATAAGGCCAGTCTGAAGCCCTCTAATCTACTGGTTAAAAGTGAAGGCCTTCCTTTTTCAGGGGAAGGGGGTGGCTAGAAAGAGAGGAAGGAGTGAAGGAGATGAAAATGTCCCTTCCATTCTTAACTGCATTAGAAACAGCCAAAATGAATGCCCAGAAAACCCTACCCTGGTGGCTACCTGGAAAGGCTTTCCTCAGCACAGATCTCATTCTTGCTGCCACACTCTGAAGAAAAAGAATGCCTTTCCATCTCGCTCTGGGACAAAGTGTGCTTGATTGTTCTAATGGTGTCTGTGTGTGTGTGTGTGTGTGTGTGTGTGTGTGTGTAAGAAAGAGAAAGAGAAAGGGAGAGAGAGAAAAAAAATATATGTCTTTGTGTCCCTGCGTGTGTTTAGGAAACAGGTCGGTCTGACAGCACGCCAGTGCCAGGGCTGACCATCCCTGATCCCTGGCCCTAGATACCCCTCTAGTCAGGCCAGAATGGGGCTCTTTATCCATACTGTGACCCTACCTGGCCAGTCTCATCCTCCCAAAACCACAGCCCAGCTGCCCTCTGGGAAACACTCTAAACTGGGACAGCGCCAGGCCAAGGACTATCCTCACAGGATGAAAGCGTGGCTGCCCGTAGTCTAAGCTCGGGTTCTCTATGTCCTCACAGTCCCTCTAGTGAGGGCCCAGGGTTCCCCATGCATTAATCCGCTACACCACAGGATGCATTTATGGAGGCGAACCCAGAAGGGGCAGTCAGCTGACCTACTTAGCAGTATCAGCAGGTACCCTGTAGGACCACGCTGTGGCATGTAGTGGCCATCAGAAAAGATGTTAGAAAGGTAGAAGGTCTGGATCTCAGTGCCCTTCCCTGTGCCAGGGTCCAGTGTCTGCACCTGGTCTTTTCTGCCCACCCTCTGAGTGAATGCACATCTGCACTACCAAGATTATGCCCCTCAGCACTGCCGCCTCTGGTCCATCCCCTAAACTCTTCCCCCCAAATCCCCAGGAACAGTGGTGTCCATGAGTGAGTGGAGTCCCTCAGTGCCAGGACTGTTTACCCTGGCCCCAGGTGCTCCTCTTGGAAGGCCAGAATGGGGGTTTTACCCTGCCCCCCATACTCAGGCTTGGCTAGGCTCATCATGACAGTGGTAGAGGCCAGATGCTCTCCAGCAAACTCTCTAAAGTGGGGCACCCTAGTCCAAGGATGATCCTCTGAAGGTGAAGGCCCAGGCTCACCCTAGCCCCACCTAATGCCCCCTTTCTCTTTGTGGCCCCTTAGGCATGAGTGCCATGTTCCCCCCACTTTCCCGCTCTCTGCATCTGAGTCCTCAGGACTCAGAGGTGGAGGCTAACGAGAAAGGCACAGTAGGGGCAGGGTACAGGGTGCCTGCCCACTTCCTGGGGCTAGCCTATCATACCAGTATTCGGGTGGCAGAGTAGGTGTGTGGAGGTGGAGTGTCTTGAGCCCTGTGAGGGCATGGTTTTCTCCTCTGTGTGAGGGCACAGTGGCTGACCCCTCTCGTCTGCAAACCCTCTTTGCCAAGGCACATCTACCTCTGCTCCATCCTGAACTTCTCCTCCAGCAAATCCTCAGGTACACAGGTTTCCATGATAAAATTGAGTCCTCCAATGCCAAGCCTGGTTTCCCCCCTACTTCATCTTCCTCTCCCACAAAAATAACTCCAATATCGAGTTTCATAGGCCTTGACAAATTAGAAATCCCTGAGGGCGCATTGAGGTTGGAGCTCAGTGACCTGGTAGATGGGAAGGCTCAGGCATGCCTTGGAGGTACTTCTTGGCAGTGTGGGAATCCCAGGGGAGCTTATCACTTGTCTATTTACTCATCTGTAATATGACTTGTATAATTCTTAAGAGTTGTGATGATCAAATGAAGAAAAAACAAAAGACAAAAACCCTGTCCTTCCAGCATTGTTACCCATGAAGCCCATTACCGAAGATCAGGGTTAGTATCAGCTGTTTAGCTTGGACCAGGACAGTGCTTGCCTGTGTGAGAGATGATCTCTCAGACATGAAGCCTCTTCAGGGAATCAATGGTTCTTGTTAACATTTCTTGATGCTTTTAAAAGCCTCCCCCACTCAGACCGTGTTTTTTTTTTACATGCTTAGCAGAAAGAATAAGCCCTGTCCCCAACCTCTTACAAAAACTTCCCTCAGTTTCTTCTCTCTGGGCCAACTTGTGTAACTACCTTTGCTCTAGATTTCCATGAAAAGATTGTGCCCCCCGAAAGCCCAGCCAATGGGATAAGGGGAAGAGGGTTAGGGAGGACAAACTAGTACTGTCCTGGCCCTAGTCACAATGGTGACTAAGGGGGTACCCTTTCTCCTGAGAAAGCAATAAACTCTTTTCTACTTTCAAGGCATCTAAGTCTTTGTTTTTATTTTTGAGTAAGTGGTCTCTGTCTCACACAGTTGGGGGCTCTCCGGGATTTCCTTCCTTCTCTGAGAAGGGCCTCTCAGCCAGTCTTAGGACAGGCGCCTGCCAGCCACTTGCCAGTGGTCCAAGGAATGGTTTGGGAGTTTCCTTTCACTTTTAAGGAATGGACCCAAAGCAAGACAAATACTTGAAAGCAGAAATCTCAGAAAGGGAACAAGGACCACCATCTGCTGAAGAATTTGAAGAATTTGAATCTAGTGAGCCTCTGGGTGACAGGGGGCAGGTCGGGAACAAGGTACTTCTCATTCCTTTTTCCTACTTAGGAGAATTTCTAGAATTCCTGAAAAGGCAAAGCCTTTGAAGATGTCTAGGCACAGTGAGAACCTGCTCCTCAGTTACCACCTAGATGTTGATGGAGGCGGCAGCAGCAGCCACAGCAGCAATGGCTGGAGTTCCTCTGTGGTTGGCCAGCACACTAAATTCAAAGGGAGTTCCCTCAGGTGAGAGGAGCCAGAGCTAGGCTAGGTCATGTTCGCCATCACAACAGCCCATGGCAGCCAAGGGCCTCGGCTGCTCCCATGTGCACATTTCTTTCCAGCCCTGATTTTTAGTAGAGACATCAATGTATTTCTTTCTTTCCTCACAAAGATGAGAATTTCCTGTGCCCAGCACCATCTCTCTCCTTCTAAGTGAGCCTGTGATCCTGCTGCCTTTACTCTCTGAGAACAGGAACTAGGGAGGGGCAACTTTGAGCATGGAGAAGGCCAAGAACCCTGAGGCCTGAAGCTGGGCAGGGAACAACCCTTCTCAGCAATGGACCCCTTTTCCCTAGCCCCAGTGCACATGGTTCTTAGGGTGAGCTGCAGGGCCCAGCAACAGCACAGGAAGCCAGGTGGGAGAAGGACCTATGGGTGAAGAGATAGGTTCAGGTAGCACTTAACTTTTCTCATACCTCGTCATGGTGGTTTAATTTGGAAAGAGGCCGTCCTTGGCCCATGGGAGCTATGGCTTGGTCCGATTCTGCCTCTCATGGGAAAATGTATACATCTGTTTAAGGAATAAGAACAGGACCAGAGGGCTTTGGGTATCATTTCTTTTCAACCTGGAAGTCTCCAGCCAAGTCTCATTCCCCTCTTGGCCTTTCCCCTTCCCTTTCTTTTTCACCTTTTTCCTTTTTCAGTAGGGTCAAAGGATTCTCACCATTCCCTCTCCCGGCCAAAATCACCTGCAACACCCCTGGATCCTCCTCAGGATATATCTCTGAGGATGAATGTGAAGGTAGGCATCACTTCCTCCTCCCTAGACCCCATCCCTCAGGCACTGCCCAATTCACTTCAAATGGTGCTGGGACCAGATAGAGTAACTCTAAGTCAGTGTGCGGAGACAGGCTTAATAGAGAAGGATCCCCTTCTGTCATCCCATTGGGGAATTTTCTTGGCAGAGCTCCTGGAGTGCTTTGCCATTTCCTTCTCCACATCGTTTTTAAAGAGGAGGAAATGGAGCCAAACAGGGTGCCCTGTCTTACCCAGGATCACACAGTAAATAACTGAGAGCAGGCCTAGACCTCTATGCACTCTATCGCCCCCTAGCTGCCCTAGTCCAACAGCAATGTGCCTGTTGTTTTGAGATCTCTTTTTGCTTTTGCTTTGTCTGAGATCAGGACTTGTGCACCTGCTTTTCTTTTTTTTTTTTTTACTTCAGCTGAAGCATAATATATTTTGCTGCAGCCTTTTACCTTTACCCTGTATGTGTCACTCTTTTTCAACTGGGTTTCCTGTAAACATCATACTGTAGGAATATGGTTTTTATTCCGTTCTGCTATCTTCCGTTTTATGTGAGAGTTCATCCCTTTCACATTAACAGTTAGAATTACTATCTGTGTCTTTTTGTCTATCCTTTTTTACCCCTGTTTATGCTTTTCTTTCTCCTTTTTCCTTTCCCCCCTCACTAATGTTTTGTTTTTGACCACCACCTCCTTCAGACCCTCCTCCCTTCTATTAGACCTTTCCCTTTTCTTCCCCTTTACCCTTACTGCTTCTTCCCTCTCTTCCATCCCCCCTCCCTTTTCTTTTATTTTTTCCTTCCTACTGCCTATAGGGCAAGCTATATTTTTATAGCTATCTGATTATGTTATTCCGTTATTGAGGTAAATCTGATGAAAGTAAGTTTCAAACAATGCTCATCCCCCTGCCTTCTTTCCCTCTCATGTAATAGGTTTTTGTGGCTTTTCCTGCGATGTAATTTACCCTTGTCTGCCTCCTCCTTTCACCGTACTTTTTCTAAGATCAGACTAATCTGCTTACTTGGTTCCATTTAACCCATTTGCTTACATTTTTCTTTTTTTATCATTCCATCAACATCAACTTATATCCACCCCCTTTAGGTTTACTCCTTCAACAAGGTGTAATGACAGTACAGTTTTCAAGAGTTGCAAGTGTCATCTTCACGTGTATGGATATAAAAAGTTTGCCTTATTAACAACATATTGTATGTTGCTGTTCCATTTACCTTTTTTTCTCTCTTGAATCTTGGCATTTAAGATCACATTTTTTGTTGAGCTCTGGTCTTTTCCATCTTCTCCCTTGAAAGATCATGCTCATTTTTGCAGGGTGATTGATCCTTGGCTGCAATCCAAGCTCCTTTTCCTTACACAATATAATATTCCATGATATATGGTCTTTTAATGTAGAAGCTGCGAGGTCCTGTGTAATCCTGAGTGTGGTTCCATCATATTGAAATCATTTTTTTCTGGCTGCATGCAGTATTTTCTCGTTCATCTGGTAATTTTGAAATTTGGCTATTATATTCCTTGGCATTTTCATTTTGAGAGCTCTTTCAGGCAGTGAGCCAGGGATTCTTTCTATAGTTATTTTGCCTCCTGGTTCTATGACTTCAGGGCAGTTTTCTTTATAATTTCCTGAAAGATACTGTCCAGGCCCTTTTTTTGTCATGATTTTCAGATAGTCCAATCATTTTTAAAGTGTCTGTCCTGGATCGATTTTCCAGGTCAATTGTTTAAGCATTTTCCATTTTCATCTCTTTTTTCATTATTTGGTTTCTTTTTGACTGATTCTTGCTCTTTCATAGAGTCATTAGTTTTCATTTGTTCAATTCTCATTTTTAACAGATTGTTTACTTCTGTTAGTTCTTGCACTTCCTTCTCCAATTGGCCAATTGTGTTTTTAAGGGATCTGTTTTCTTCAGTGTAATTTTTTTACAGTTGGCCAATTGTGTTTTGTAGGGACTTGTTTTCTTCAGTGTACTTTTTTTTTTTCCAATTGGTCAATTGTATTTTCTAAGGACACTTCTACCTCTCTCATTTGACTTTTAAAATCCTTCTTGACGTCTTCTAAGAAGGCTTTTTGGGCTTCAGAGCAGTTGCTATTTCCTTTTCATGTTGCAGATGTGGATTTGTTGACAATGTTGTCCTCTTCAGAATTTCTGTCTTGATCTTCACTGGTGTCATAATACGAATCTATGGTACGTTTCTTTTTACTCATGGTGTATCTTTATTCCATGGCCTTGAAAGAGATGAAGATCTCCTGCTTGGGAGCAGAGGGCACTGACCCAAGCTTTTTGTGTTGGGAGCCTAGGTCTTGGTCAGTGACTTTGTGTGCTAGGTCTTCTTATGGTGGTAATTGTAGGCTGTAGGGTTCTGGCACCTTACCTGGTGTTGGGCTCGATTCAGCAAGGCTGGAACTTTAGGGCAACTCTAGGTTGCTTTCTTCAGCTCCTTTGAGATGAATGCTGCAGTGTGCTTCTCCTCTGGGGCCCTTTGTAGTGCTGCTTCCCTTATTTTTGTTGAGGCACTGGAAGATCCGTTTGCTGAAGCACTGGGAGATCTGTTTGCTGAAGAATGCCAAAGCCCCAGGATCTCTTCCTCCTCTGCTAAAGTGGGGCTTTCTTTTGGCTGGCTGTGGCACCTCCCGTTTTGTACTGCTCCCCTTCCCTCAGGGCAAGAGTGGCCTTTCCCATTAATCCCTCAAGCTACCTTGGCTACTGCACTGCTACTTCCCATCTTTCTTCTGGTTCAGCTGTTCCAGGGTTTTTTCTGGGGTCATATTTCCTGGGTTTTCAGAGGTTGATAGGGAAGGGTGAGAGCAACTACCTTTTTAGTCTGCCATCTTCCCTCCTGGAAACCCCAATAGAGGTTGTTTTGCTGATTATCCTCTTTGCCAACCTGACAGGTAGGTGGTAAAATCTTAGAGCTGCCTTCTCTGTTATTTGTGATTCTGAAGCCTTTTTTTTTCATTTGGTTATTGATCCCTTGTATTTCTTCTTTCGAAAAATTCCTGTTCATAGCCTTTGAATGTTTCTCTGCTGGAGAAAACACCACAGATATCTGATGGGGGGGGGAATCAGGAGGTCATTTTTGTTACTTCCCAGTAGGATTGGTGTCATCTCTATTTGTAAGTCTCTTGGCTTTGTGTTCCACCATTTTTATTTAAAATACTCTTTATTTTTAAGGTTTTTTTTACTTACATAAGCCCCACAGAATTTGCTTTTCGTCACATTTCCAATCATTATTTCTTCTTCTTTTTCTTCTTCTTCTCCTTCTCCTTCTCCTTCTCCTTCCTCCTCTCCTTCTCCTTCTCCTTCTTCTTCTGTAAATAATTAATTGATAGTTTTCAAGATTCACCTCCATCAAATTTTAAGTTTTAAATTGCCCCCCTTCCTCTCCCCTCCTCCCAAGATGGGTTGCAATCTGATCTAGGCTCTACTTATACATTCCTAGTAAGCATATATTCCCATTAGTGATAATATCAAGTACAATTAGAATTGAAGGGAGGCAACATGAGAATGAAGCAATAAAAGAAAAGAACAAAGCAAAAGGAGATCAAATAGTATGCTTCCATCTACATTGAAACATCCTTGTTCTTTCTCTGGATGTGGATAGAATTTTCCACTGTGAGCCTTTTGGAGTTGTCTTAGATCCTTGCATTGCTGTGAAGAGCCAAGTCTATCAAAATCAGTCATTACCCAGTGTGGCGGTTACTGTGTACAATGTTTTCCTGGTTCCACTCATTTCCCTCAGCATCAGTTCATGTGAGTCTTTCCAGGTTTTTCTGAAGTGAGCACCTGCTCGTCATTTCTTATAGCACAATAGTATTCCATCACGTTCACATTCCACAAGTTGTTCAGCCATTCCCCAATTGATGGACATCCCCTCAATTTCCAATTCTTTGCCCCCACAGTAAGAGCTGCCATAAATAGTTTTGTACATGTGGGTCCTTTTCCCATTTTTATGATCTCTTTGGTCTACAGACCTAGAAGTGTATTTCTGGATGAAAGGGTATGCACGATTTTGTAGCCTTTTGGGCATAGTTCCAAATTGCTCTCCAGAATGGTTGGATCAGTTCAGAGCTCCACCAATAACGCATTGGTGTTCCAATTTTCCCACGTCTTCTCCAACATTGACTATCTTGGTGTTTTGTCACGTTACCCCATCTGATAACTGTGATGTGGAACCTAAAAACCCTGTTGACTTGCATTTTTCTAGTCAATAGTGATTTAGAACATTGTTTTCATATTGCTTCGGATGGATCTAATTTCTTCCTCTGAGAATTGCCTGTTCATATCCTTTGACCATTCCTCAGTTGGGGAATGACTTGTCTTCTTATCATTTTGACCCCATTCTCTCTATATTTTAGAAATGAGGCCTTTATCAGAGACCCTTATTGTCAAAATTCTTTCCTTGTTTTCTGCTTCCCTCCTCATCTTTGATGCATTGGCTTTGTTTATACAAAAAAACTTTTCAACTAAATGTACACAAAATGATCCACTTTGCATTGCATAATGTTCTCTATGTCTTCTTTGGTCATAAATTATTCCCTTCTCCATAGATCTGAAAAAGTAAACTATTCCTTGCTTTCCTTATTTGGTTGGTCTCATTATTTATATCTAAATCCTGTAGCCATTTTGACTTTATCTTGGTACAGGATGTAAGATGGTGGTCTCTGCCCAGTTTCTTCCACATTCTATTCTAGTTTTCGCAGCAACTTTTGTTCAATAGGGATTGCTTATCCCAAATGCTGGAGTCTTTGGATTTCTCAAATACTTGATTAGCATAATCAGTGACTGTTGTGTCTTACCTACCTAAACTATTCCACTGATTCCTCCACTCTGTTTCTTAGCCAGTACCAAATAGTTTTCATGCTTGCTGCTTTATGATACAATTGAAGATCTGGTAGAGCTAGGCCACCTTCCCTTTCATTTCTTTTCTTTAGTTCCCTTGATATTTTGCACCTTTTCTTCTCTCAGATTACTTTTCTTATTGTTTTCTCTAGCTCTATAAAAATGATTGTTGGTAGTTTGTTTGGTATCACCCCTGCAGAAGGGGATCAATTTAGGCAGAGTTGTCTTTTTTACTAACTTAGCTCGCCTTAGCCAGGAACAACTCCTATTTTTCCAGTTGTTTAGATGGGATTTGATTTGTGTGAAAAGTGTTTTGTAATTAGGTTCAGATACTTCCTGATTTTGTTTTGGCAGGCAGACTCTGAACTATTTCATGGTGCCTACAGTAATTTTCAATGGAATTTCTCTTTCTGTCTCTTACTGTTGAACTTTGTTAGTGATATATGAAAAGCCTAGGGAGGAATAAGACTGTCCATGTGATTTAAGAGTCAAGTTTGAAAGTTTCTTCAGGGGACTAAAAAGTGACCTCAGCACCATGGGGAGAGTGGTTCTTGCCCAATTCCAGCTGACCTTGGTCTTTCTCAGATGCCTCCTCTTGGTGGGATAGTAGAATAGAAGCCCAGTCTCTGAAAGTTCTGTGGGACTTAAGGTCAAGATTTCTGGAGCCCAGCATTTTTTTGCGGAGACTCAAATGCTCCTCAGCTGGCAGAAGACCCAAACAAGAGGCCAGAATCCCCAGAGTGCAGACGTTGATGTTTTCATCAGTCTCATTGTGTCTTCTTATTTCTTTAGAAGGCTGGAATGCGGGGTGCTTCAGCACATGTCTGAGTGGCATGGGAAAGGCCCCAAACTGACTTGCAAAAAAAGAGGAGGAAAGGAGGGCTAGAAAACTAGAACAGAGAAACCACAACTGAGCTTCCCAGTAGGGGCAGCTCAGTGGAGACAGAATACTAGAGTTAGAATGAGCATAGTATTGATCTGAGCTACTGGGGACCTCAGAGAGCAGAAGTGGTTACTGAGGCCCTGGAGGGAAATGACGTACCCAAGGTGCTGCAGGAAGCAAATGTCAGTGAAGACTTGCAGCCAGTTCTCTGGCTCTGTCCTTTCCATTGGGTGGTGCTATTTTTCAGGTGACACTAGTTCAGTTTGGGTCCATCTCCCAGTGCCTATGCCAAGGTTGATCTTGATTTTTCCTTTGGTGACTGGCTAGTTTGTCCCAAGAAGAATTCTAGGAGAAAAGGCCAAAGGAGATGGGTTTCCTGGAGGCCCAGCTGACTGGCCTGAGGCAGGAGCTGGCAGCCTTCAGCCAGAGCCGGGCGGCAGTGTCCAAGGAATACACCTGTGGCGAGAAGAGATGGTGGCCTTGTGCAGTGATGTGAATCCTGCAGTTCCCTGGGTAAGCCGCACATGTCCCTTGATCTCAGCTGGGCTGCTGCTGCCTGCACATATGCCCAGGGAGGTGCAACCAACTAAGGTGCCGATAAGGCACTTCCCAAAGATTGGGCCTGTTGGGTGGATTTGGTGACATGGATGGGACTTTCCTCATCTGTCAAGTGGGAAAATATCAGGTCCCACAAGGTCCAATGAGATCCTTTTTACAAACTCAAGGGGAGAAATGCCAGCCATTTGTTTTACAACCATCCCTCCTCTGGCACCAAGCAGGCATGTGCTGGCCCCGAGCTCTCAGAGTGTCTCTAGATATGCCAGACCTGCTGTCCAGGCCCTCTTCCTTCCTCACTCCTGCAGTTTCTCGGGTGTCTGTTGAGCTCTTTCCTCTGGTGGCTTCTAGATGGAGTCTCAGGTCCCAGCTTTGATCCAGGAATACTTTGTTGGAGACAAGGGCACTGAGGCCAGACTTATGCAGCTAGGGGAGGTGCAGGCTCAGCTTTGAGACCTGGAGCAAATTATCCTGAGCCATGTTGCAGAGGAGTAGAACAAGTGTGCCCACAAAGTTGCTGCTGACTTGAGGCAGACCCTCCTGAAGGAAGGACTGTGGAGTGAGCCTTGCCCCACTGCCTGTCCTTCTGCCTGAGGTCACAGGTTTGCCGTGACAGGAGCCTGCCAGGATGGAGGGGGATTCAATTCAGTCATGGACAGCCCTGTACTTGGGGGTTTATGTAGGGGAAGTTAAAGGATGGAAGAGGGGCAGATGTGCCTTTGTGCAGAGGCTGTGCAGAGAAAAGAAGGGGCAGCCACTGTGTCCTGGCACACAGGACGGAACCGTGTCCTCCCCTAGGGCTCCAGACATTCCAACTCCCCATACCTCCTCTGCTGTCCCTGTCCTGACAGGGGGAGACCCACCCCCGTGCCTGTAGACACTGCTTGCTCCCTGCCCTGGCGGCCACTTCCATGTAAAGGTGTCCCTCCCAGTCCTTTAGCAGAGACCAGGATAACACATAAGGGAGCTTGTGGGAAAATGGGGGCACGCGTCAAAGGGCCCCGAGGAGAGAGCGGGAGTGCACTGGGGGCTAGGGCCAGCCGGGCCTTCATCCTGGGAGGATCATCCTTGGCCTGAGGCTGCCCCCCATTACACGGTTGCTTAGAAGGCAGCTGGACTCTGGTGTTTGCAGGATGAGCACAGCCAAGCCCGGGCATAGGTGGGTAATGGTAACCCCATTCTGGGCAGACAAGAGGGGCATCTGCCACGAGGACACTAGGTGAGTCAACCTTGGGCACAGGACTGTTGCCAGTCCTCCCTCTTCCCAAGCACACTCACGTACGCCGGTACACAGAAACAAACGCACGCACACAGAGGCCACCGTCTCTCACACGTGTACGCAGGCACTCACAGCACTAGGCAAATCAACCAGACTTTGTCGTAGAGGGAGGTGAAATGCATGCCATTCCTTGGCGTTGGGACTTGAGCCCTGTCCTGGTCAACTCGATTTTCGGTTTGGTTGTTTGTGTGAGAGGGACATGAAGCAATTGATCAAACAGGCCTGGCACTGAGCGACTCCACTCAGTCATGGACGACGCTGTTACTGGGGATTTTGTGGGGAGAGCTTAGGGGATGGAGCGGAGGCATAGGGGATGGAACGGAGGCAGAGGTGCAAAGCGGCTAACTTACTCTGGGGGAGGGGCCAGAGGGGCCCTCGCATAGAGGGGGGCACGGAGCTTCAGAAACTCCACCTCTCTAACACCTTTTCTCCCGGCCACGCCATGCCAGAGTGTGGCCCGACGGGGTACCTGCTGAGACGGCTATGTCCATTCCCCGAGCGCCCCATCTGCATCAGCGTCCGGGTCCTTTGATGGCTACCAGAGTGAGATCGGGGCAACGCTGGCGCGTGCCAGACGAACTGTGAGAACAAAGAAGGCGCGAGCTCTTGCTAGCGGCAGCCAGATTTGGATCCCGGCAGGATCATCCTTGGCCTGGGGCTTCCCCAGTTTAGAAGCTTTGCTAGAGACCAGCTGGGCACTGGCATTGGGAGGTTGAGACTGGGTATAACATGCTAATGAGCCCCATTCTGTCCCGACAAGAGGGGCATATGGGGCCAGGGGATTGGGAGGGTCAGCGCTGTGCCCTGGACTGTGGCCTGCCTTCCCTCCCCCCAAACGCAAATCGTTACGTACACACACACACACACACACACGCGCGCTTACACCACTAGGGAAAACAAAAGGGCTTTGTCCGAGAGGGCGGTGGAAAGTCATGCCATGTCTTGGCATTCGGAAATGCGCCTCGGCCAGGACTGTTCGATTTTGGTGTTGTTTGTAGGAGAGGGAGATGAAGCAGGGGCCAAAGAGCCTGTGGTTGAGGGACTCCGCTCAGTCATGGACATCGCTGTTCCCGGGGATTTGGGGGCAGATGTTAAGTGAAAGAACAGAGGCAACTGCGTCCAGGAGCAAGACTTTAGCGTGTAGATGAGCCCTGTGAATGAGGGTGAGCAGGCAAGAGGAGGTGCAGACACTGTTCCCCAGCACAGAGGAGGGCATGGAGCTCCAGACCATCCCCCTCTCTACCACCTTGTCTCCCGGCCACAATGTGCCCGGGCGCGTCTCTATGGGCTACCTGCTGATCCCGCTAGGTGTGCTCTCCGACCGCACCGTCCAAGTCCAAGTCCGCATCGGCGTCCGCGTCCCTTGGCGTCTACCGGTGTAACGCCTGAAGAACGCTGGGCGCGAGCTAGAGGGAATGCGGGGACAAAGAGGGCGCGAGGTCGGGCTAGGCACAGACAGGTTTTCATCCTGGCAGGATCATCCTTGGCCTGGGGCTGCCCCAGTTGAGAGGGTTTCCTACAGGGCAGCTGGGCTGTAGCATTGGGAGGATGAGAGCGGCCAAAACGTGGCTTCAAGTGCGTCCTGAGCCCCATTCAAGCCAGCCAAAAGGGGCATGTGGGGCCAGGGGACTGGGAGGGTCAAGCCAGTGCACGGGACTGTGGTCATCCCTCCCTCCCCCCAAACACAAACAGGTGCAGGCAAACGCGCTCCCACACACATACATACAAGGAGAGACAGACTGACAGATTACCTAAGGACTTTTTGAATACCTACATCTCCCTTTTCCTATTCTCTAAACATCAATATTGTACTAGGAACAAGAAAAAAAAGAAGTTTGAAATTTCCTGAATTTATGAATAAATGACTTAAGGTCAAACTTGACATATCCCAAACTTAACATTTCATCATGTGCCTCTCAGCCTCTATGTATCTGTAAATTGTACCAACATTCTTTCAGTCATCTAGGTAGGACTGAAAAAATAGAGCCATCTTTGACTCTTCTCTTTTCCATATTGAAGCTAGATAAAATCTCTGCCTAGTTTTAAAGACTTTTCATAATCTTAGTCCATCTTCTCCCTACCCAACTCATTTTCTGCTTCTTCTGTACCCTCCTTTCTAATTAGACTGGTCTTATTACTAATTCACATTCTCATTGTTCACTTTTCTTTTCCTAAAATGTCCTCTCCAATGCCCCATGTCCTGGCCAGTTCTCATTGATTTCCCACTTACTAGAATTACAACACTTATAATGCAAGCC
Source organism: Phascolarctos cinereus (assembly GCF_003287225.1). Taxonomy (NCBI): domain Eukaryota; kingdom Metazoa; phylum Chordata; class Mammalia; order Diprotodontia; family Phascolarctidae; genus Phascolarctos; species Phascolarctos cinereus. Next base: position 90,852,519 of record NW_027555514.1, read on the forward strand.
CTCACTTATCATTTAATTATATATTCTTGCTTCATATGTTTGATTTTTGTCTTTCTACTAGATTGTGCTCTCTTTGAATTCAAGGACCATGTCTTTTGTTTTTTAAATAAATCTGAATTTTCATGAATACAAAAAAAAAGTAGAACAGGCAGAGAAGATTTTATGTAAAACCACAAATCACTGCAGTTTGCTTTAAAAATAAATTATAAATTCAGCTTGTTACTTTCAGAGTTGTCCTACTTACCTAAATTTCCCTTTGAACTTCCTTCTCTTCTGTGCACTTTTAAAATGTTTCTATGACTCTCTTTTTATTTATTTCTTCTTTTGGGGAGAAAACACTGTTACTAGCCCTCTCCTCCCCACCCACATTTAGAAAAAGAAAAGCAATTCTTGTGACAAATAAGCAAAACAAATCTATGCTTGCCGTGTCTAAGAATTTATACTTCATTCTCTATTTTGAGTCTGTCACCCCTCTGTCAAGAAGAAGGGAATGTGCTCCATGATCATTCATCAGCATGATTGATATACATGATTGCATACATCAGAATTCTTACATTTTTTCTTTGTAGTATTACTGTGTAAATTGTCCTCCTGTTTCTACTCACTTCGCTCTGTGTCAGTTCATACAAGTCTTGAGATTTTGCTGAAGCTGTCTCTCTTGTCACTTCTCCTTCCTTATCCTCCACAATATCAAGAGCATAGTCGGGGGCTCAGGAAACACTTGTTGATTGGTATAGTGATAACCTAGCTAGTTATTAACAGAGGGTCACAGTTCTTTCCATTCTTTCCTGTGCCTAGCTGCATTGATTTCCAAATCCTCATTATCTGTGTATACCCATCCTTTCACTCTAGATGTAAGGTGAATTTACTTTCCCCCTACAGTTTTACTGGAAACTTGTTGTAAGTGAAATTCATTGTTCTGGCAGTTTTCTATGGTCATTTGGGAGGAAAAAAGGAAAATTGCTAATGCATTCATGAGCAATTAATACCAATAAGAAATGAATAAATCATTTTTTTTATTATATGCATGCGAAAACATCCTCCATGATATGGACAGATAAAACAGTCATGTCTTTCATGTAACTTAAAAACCAAATTGTTTTGATTTTACTTTCTACAAATCCATTCTTCTTTCTTTCCTTCCTTACTTCATTCTAAGACCTAATGTAGCTTATCTTTATCTTATTTAGTTAAAAGTTAAATGTTAGTAGGTAAATATCTTTACAAACAATTATTCTTTAAGAAGAAATGAAATAAAAGTGTATTCTACAAAATAACTTGGTGGTTAAGACTAGGGTTAAGATATTAATCAGATCAGTAACAGTAAATATTTTTAATGTTTTTCCAGCTATCTTTAGTCTTACAGAAAGGTATGTCATATTAGCTAAAAATTCTGCACATACAGAATTATTGAGTTATTCCTGTTTTCCCTTTCTGAATTATGTTAGATACTATATATAAAACCAATCCACAACATGGTTCTGACCCTCTATATACTTATAGACCTTATGTACCATATAGGTATAGAATGCCTAATGCATAGTCACATTAGGATATGTGTGCACAGATTCCACAGGAACATACATTCATTGTTTATTTGTGCTAGATTTTTAAAAAAATAGTATGTGATAGCTGTTTCTATAAGCAAGTGCCCAACTGAAAGGCAGAATGAAACAGTGATTCAATGGCTGGCCCTGAAGTCAGATAGATTGAGATGTCCTGCCTCAAATACGTATAACTTTGTGCTCAAAGGCAGTTGACAGTCTCTCTGCACCTGAGGTGGTTTGGAGGCTATCAGTTACATAGGAATTGCCGATTCTCATCACTGGAGGGAATTCCCCACCCCCCACCTCAAAGTCCCTAAGTTAAGGAGACTGTAGTAGATAGTCCCCAACTTGGGAATTGGTTATGTTTTTAAAAGTTTTTGTATAAGTATTTAGAATGCATTTACTGTTAGAATTATAAATTTTTGTGACTAGGGTCCCAATGCCAACCCACAAAAACTTATATAATCCATCATGTAGCTGAACTGTAATACTGTAAAACCAAACCATTGTCTTCTCTGACAAAATGGACTTTTTTTTTTTAAGGCAACTGGGGGTAAGTGACTTGCCCAGGGTCACACAGCTAATAAGTGTCAGGTGTTTGGTCTGAGGCCAGATTTGAACTCAGGTCCTCCTGACTTCAGGGCCATTGCTCTATCCACTGCACCACCTAGCTGTCCCCCAAAATGGACTTTTCTTGGAATAGACCTCTTCTTCTACCTGCCAAGCAGTCCTAGTGAGAGCTCACCAAGCTCCAAACCAATAGCTCTGGGGTCTGGAGCAGGGTAGGGAGGAGAGGGGAGAGTACAGAAACCCTTGTGTAAGGAGCAGGATAAGGGCTGTAAGGTAACCAAAGTATAGAAGAGGAGAGAGCCAACTTCTGGCCAGTGGAAATTCCCAGGGATACCGACCTGGGCTAATTAAACTCCTTAGTTGTTACCTTTCTTTCATTCTTCGGGCCACGAGGAGTGACCTGCCTTTTTCCTTGTCCATTTCTGTCAGACTGGGGTTCAAAGGTTCTCTACTGTGTTGTGGATATGTCAAGAATTGTCTCTTGTAAAATGTTCTTGATTTTCTCATATTTTTCATATTAATAAGTAGTCAGAAATGTTAGTAGGTCAGTGAACTTTGTCTATATCACAGTTCCCTCTTTTTTTTTTTTGACATTCAGGATTTTAGAATATGTGATCTCAGGAAATATATAACAACTTATTTTAAGACGGATTGAAGTGGCATTTAAAAGTATATGTAATGCCTTAATTCATTGCTAGGAGGTTTTCTTTCTGATGATCAATCTTTGTTACTGTCATCTAAGAAATGGAAGGGCTACAGTCTATTGCATCAGAGGGAACACCACTATGGAAAAATCTCAAATCTTTTCAACTTAAAGAAAAGTAGTAAGTTCAGCTAAACTCTAGTTGAAAGTCATTGGTAAGGCACCTTCAAATGTGAAAATGGTGTACATTTTGCTCTTTATCTTGATAGCTCTATAAGTACCTAGAATAGTCTTCTGCACGTAGTAGACATTTAATAAATGCTAATCAGATCATTAATTACATTTAAAGAGATACCTTTAAAGAGCAGTCATTATCTGTGATTTTCTATGTTCCAGTAAAAATGCTCGAGAACTAAAAAATGAAATCATACAGGTTATTTACATTACATAGATGAGCAAAAACTCCAGCATTTTCTTGGCCTAAATTCAACTTTTTCCCCCAAACTAAATTAAGTAAAATTGATTTGTGAGTAACATCACAATTGTTATGTGTATGTAAGTCTAAAAAGGCTGTCCTGTAAAGCAGTTATCCTTATCAGGTCAGTCATAATCAGCTATTCAGTTGAGGGCTAGTAGGTGCCAACACACACCTGTGCATGCATGCACATGCCCACACAAACACATACACGCTAATACAGTTTGCAAGGATTTCAAGCATGCTGTGAGGAAAGTGGCTTGTAAAGAGGTAGGGAGAATGACTTTTAAGATCCCTGAGTCTCAGAGCTTTAAGTGACTCTCTCACTTGGATACACAGAGCCTGCTCACAGTCCACGATCATCCCAAAGAGCCAGTAAGCTGCTCCATGACCTTGCTCTCACAGGTGGTACAGTGAGTAGAGCACTGGACCTGGAGTCAGGAAGACCTGAGTTTAAATCCATCCTCAGACACTTACTAGCTGTGTGACCTTGGGCAAGTCACTTAACTTCTGTGCGCTCAGTTTTCTCAACTGTAAAATGTAGATAAATAATAGCACTTACCTCCCAGAGTTATTGTGAATATCAAATGCGATAGTAATTGTAAATCACTTACCACAATGCCTGGCACAAAATAAGTGCTCTATAAATGTTAATTATTATTATGGTTGTTGTTACTATCCTCACAGCCTCATTTTAAAGACCCTCTTACAGTACATGGTTCATATACTTTTAAAAATGTTTTTATTTTTGCATGCATTTATTATCTGTCCTTGACATTGTCTCCTCTCCTCCCCTTGAACAAGAACAACAAAAATATATGAAAAATAAAACTGTCATCATAAAAAGGAATAGTCCTACAAAACAAACTCTCATATTGGCCATGAATGGAAATATGTCTTTCTCTACATTTTAAGTTCATCACCTCTCAGGGGCAGCTAGGTAGTGCAGTGGATAGAGCTCTGGTCTTGGAGTCAGGAGGACCTGAGTTCAAATCCAGCGTCACACACTTAACACACTTGGTAGCTGTGTGACCTCGGACAAGTCACTTAACCCTGATCGCCTCAGCCAAAAAAAAAAAAAGATCATCACCAATATGTTTTGTCTTCAGTCTTCTGGACCCATGGATTGCATTAATCCGAGTTCTAAAGTCTTTCAAAGTTGTTTTTTCTATAATGGTGTCATTGTATAAAAGGTTTTCCTAGTTCTGCTTATTTCACTCTGTAATGTTTTGTGGAGTTCCAACTAGTTTCCTCCAAAACTGACTTTTTCATCATTTCTTATGGTACAACAATATTCCTTATTTCATATACCATAATTTGGCCATTTCCCAGTAGAAGGATTAGTTTTCTTAGTTTCCAATTTTTGTTTACTATGAAAAGAGCTACTATAAGTATTTTTGTACATGTAAGTCCTTTTTCTTTTTCTTTGATCTCTTTGGGGTATAAGCCAGCTAGTGGTGGCAGAGTCAAAGGGCACGCACAGTTCAGTCACTTTGAGAGCATAGTTCCAGATTGCTACCAGAATGTCTGGACCAATTCACAGCTCTGCTAACAGGGCACGTGTATGTCTGTTTTCCTGTAGCCTCTTAAACAATTATCACTTCCCTGTATTTGTCATCAGATGTGTGTGAAACAGAAACTCAAAGTTGTTTCAATTTACATTTCCCTAATTAATAGTAATTTGAAGCATTTTTCATACAGTTTTTTTCATAGTTTTTCATATAGTTATTGATAGCTTGGATTTAATATACTTCTGAAGTTGATTTTTTTAACTGATGTGCACAATTTTATAATTGTCCCTATTAAATTGTCTTATTAAATTTAACTCTGTCTAGCCTGTCAAGATCTTTTTGAATCCTGACTGTCTTACAGTGTTTTAGCTGTCCCTCCCCTCCTTTCTGTCTTTTACAAATTTGATGACTATTCCATTTATACTTTATCCAAATCATTGATAATATGTCAAGCTGCAGACACCAAAGCACAGATCCCTAAGACACTACCGAAGAGTCCTTCATTGGCACATCAGTCCAACCACAATGGTCTTCTTACTGCTACTCACACATCACATTCTATCTCTCATCTCTGTCTAATTCCTCAGGCTGTCTCCCATTCCTGGAATGCATTCCATCTTTTTAGAGGTTGTTAGAATCCCTCATTTCCTTTGTAGCTCACCTCAAATGCCACCTCCTACATGAGGCCCTTCCTGGTTTTCCCAGCTTCTAGTGTCTCTCCTCCCCTTCTTCCATCCCCCCCCAAATGACTTTATACTTATTTTGCTTGCATACATATATATGTATAAATGTCTCTCCAGTAGTATATTAGCTCCTTGTTATCCCACTGCCTGACACATAGAAGGTACTCAGTAACTGCTTATGAAGACAGATATGTATCTCTGCTTTTGACCTTAATACTTAATATTCTGGGTGCTGCTTTTGCTTAGTCTGTGATTATTTGGCAGCAGTCTGCAGCCAGACCCCGTCATTTAAAGCTTGGCTTCAAAAGAACATGAATTGTACAATTATAGGAAAGATTTCCATGAAGAATTGGGCAGAATTTTGACAAGATTTTCCATGAAGATTAAATGTCTTAACATATCCAGATGTCAAGTTCCTTTGTTCTAATGTTACAGCTTCATCACTGGTCCAGCCCTAATTCCAGGATACTTTTCAGTTGAGGTGGATTATGTCGTGCTTGTTTTAAATGGAAGAGAAGACACAAAGATCTCTTTCGCCACACAGTGGTTACTCTATACAAAAACTTTAATAGACACTCGGAAACTCCAGCACGTTGCTGTTGTCTTACTTGGAAATGAACATTGCAACAACAAATGGATTAGTCCATATCTTAAAAAAAATGGAGGCTTTGTGGAAATACTTTTTGTAATCTATGATAGCCCCTGGATTAATGGAGAAGATATTTTCCAGTGGCCCTTAGGGGTAGCCACGTAAGTCTAAAATGTAATCACATTGTCTTTCAGAATTGAATACTTTAATCTTTATGCCATTAAAACGAAGATTATGCAGTCAACTTTGTTTAAAGATTTTTCAGAACAGGAAAATTAGTTATCCATCTGTGATCATTAGGGACAGGTAAAATTTACAGAAGCACATGTATAATGTATATCTGATTGCTTACCATCTCAGGGAAGGGAAGGATGAATAGAAATTGGAACTCAAAACTTTAAGTAAAATATTTTAAAAAATTTTAAATCTAATACAATATAATTAATAAAACACAATAGTAAGAGAATATATTAGTATGGTAGGTATTAGTATATTATAACATGGGGCCTCCTGGTAACCAGTCATGTAAGATAGTGCTGGCATTCTCCTTATAGATTAATCATATTACACCAGACTTTTTAGGTTTTAAAAAATATGATTTATCTCTGGTTTGTCCTAATCCACATTAGCAATATGCAACAGGTTTCTATTATATTTTCTGGAAGGGTAAGGAGTCAATCTGAAAGCCATCTTATATAGTTTTTGTTGTTGTTGTTGTTAATAGCAATTTTTGAAAACTAGATTAACTAGCAGAAAGAATTGTTTTTTATCATTTGGAGAGGCAATGTGGTAGAAATAACACTGGTCTGGAAATCTGTTTCTTCTTTCTACTCTGTTTCTAGTTCTTTGACCGTAGGCAGGTCACTTAACCTCTCTAATACTCAGTTTCCTCATCTGTAAATTGAAAGAGTTGGTCTGGACCAGTGATTCCCAACTGGTGGACCCCAATCCACAGGCATCCACTATCATTATTACAAATCTCTGTGCACCCATGCACTATCATTGCTTTTCTTTATTTAGCTCCAAAAAAATACTCAGTTTGACATAGTGTAAGAAGCAAAATGCCTTCTGTTGACTGAATAATGTCAAGTGTATAGATATTACTATTTTTCAAATGCCATTGTGATTAACAAACTACAAGTTAATTTAAAAGTGTTCACGAATTCATACCAACTTTTTATGATAATGTACTTTTTTTTAATTTTTGCTTTTAGGCAGTTGGGGTTAAGTGACTTGCCCAGGGTCACACACCTAGTAAGTGTCAAGGGTTTGGTGTGAGGCCGGATTTGAACTCAGGTCCTCCTGACTTCAGGGCCAGTGCTCTATCCACTGCACCACCTAGCTACCCCGATAATGTACTTTTAATTTACAGATACTCACAGTACCACTACTGTGGAATATTGTGAAACCTGCAAAGGGAGTCCTTGTATACAAAAGTTTGGCCTAGTTGCCCTCTAAACCTCCCTACCAGGAAGCATGCTGGGATTACGCACAAGTCATTGTTGCAAAGCTTTGAATGTGACCTACACAACAAATGTAGATTAGTAATGGGAAGTATAAAAGGGAAATATAAATGCACCTTAGGTAGATAATCTTTCTAATATAGAAATAGCTGTCATTAACATGTATGTATATCATATGAATATATTAGAGAGTCATATGATATAATAATTAACATAATGAATATTAATATTCAAAAACATGAGTAATTTGTTTAAGATGATTTGTCAACATTTGGTTTGTAAGAAATGACGATTCAGATTATGTACAAAAATAATTCCTATTCTTTCAATCTACATTTCATTCCTATTTTGAAATGCAAGATGGTATGATATATTATGCACTAATTTGTATGTTTATTTTTATAGATACAGAAATTTTCCTGTGGTGGAACCTAGTTGGTCATTGTTGCATGATAAGAGATCATTCTTGTGTAATTTCTTAGGAACTATTTATAAAAATTCATCAAGGGAGACTCTAATGGACATTTTGAAACATGATAAAAAACAATAAGTTGTGCTGGATTACAGCCAGAGAAGAGTAAGTTCTGTTTCCTTTGCATATTCCCTTAGTTACTAAAGTCAGGCAGAAGGATTTGTTAACCTGGGCATTCATGGAGGTTCACAAGAAATAATCACTGTACTGTCAGTATAGTTTATCTGTAGAAAAATACAATAGTATTAAAAGCTTTTAGAAGCATCTTACAGAGACAAGGTAGGACTTTAAGATGGGCAAAGAAGCTCCATTAGGGTGGACTTGGAATAATACTGGCAGTCAAAGGCAAAACCATTTGCTAGAGCTTGGCTCAGTGGCATTTTCTAGGTTAATTTGACATCCTTGAGATGTAGTGAATGCCAGGAAGATGTGGTGTTCATCTCATTGGCATTCATCATGCTATTTCAGGATTCTGTAGCTGACATTACATCAATTCCCTCACACCTTCTGTGAACTCAGTGCCCCCAGTACCTTGTAATTGGGAAATGAAGGATAGGAGCAATTAGCAAACATAGGAGGAAAGAAAAACTGATAGACCAAACTTCTGGTTACTTCATTTAACACATCCTAAGTGTCAAATAAATGTTATTATAATGATTCCAAGAATTGTGGACCATCTCATATTTTTTGCATGGCAATATGTGAATAAATATTTTAAGGAGGAAAAACCTAGAACAGTGTCCATGAATATCAATGTAAGATTCTCATTTCAAAAATTTTAGAATCATTTTTTAAAATTTGTTTTTGTAGGAAATTGGAGTTGAATTGCCTGATTCTCTTCTTTTAAAAAAAAATCCTTCAGTAAAATTAGCTAGAAAAAAATTTATTATTGTACTCTTGATCCAGACCTTCAGGAAGTTTTAATTAAAATTATTTTAGTAGATATTTTGTTCCAGACTATCAAAGTCTATTCCCAGTTCAGCTTTTAAAGTAAATTTAGTATTATATATGAATAGTACAGTACTCTTTGAATCAGTCATGAGAGAAAAACATGAAAAATATATTTAAATATTAGCCATAAGAGTTTTTAAAAAGCTCTTGGATAAAAAGATTGGTAATTATAATATCTGTAGTGATAGTCTCAAAATTTTACTTTTTTATTATGGACTTAAACATCAACAAGTCACAGTGCTTTTATTTCTTTTTAGATAAGATTTTTATTTTCTTATTTACCAACATATTCTTTTTTAACCATTTGTAGTTCTTGATATTAAGATATAATCTTTTCTTCTGAAGAATAGAATTAGTATGGAGTGAGAATTCACATTCCTTTTCTTATTTTCTAGGTGGAAGCCTCAAGAAACAACTGAAAGTTTGAAGAAGTATCAAGATGCTTTACTTCAGAGTGATCTCATGTTGTGTCCTGTAGGAGTAAACACAGAATGTTACTGAATTTATGAGGCTTGTTCCTATGGCTCCATTCCTGTTGTAGAAGATGTAATGACACCAGGCAATTGTGGGAATGCATCCACATCTCCTAGCACTCCACTGCAGCTTCTTAAGGCTATGGGGGCCCCCTTTATCTTCATTAAAGACTGGAAAGAGCTTCCTGCTATTTTTAAAAAAGAGGAAAATATGAGCTTACAAGAAAAGATTGAAAGAAGAAAAATACTGCTTGCGTGGTATCAAAACTTCAAAGCACAGCTCAAACTGAAATTCATTAAAACTTTAGAACACTCTTTTTTAATGAATGATAACAAAGGTTAGTTGTTAATTTGACCTCAAAGTTCAGATATGAATGAAAATGTACTTTTCAAAACTTTTAGTGTATGTATGTGTTTTTAAGGAAAAATGTGTTTTGTAGTTTACAGTTATTAGACTACTGAGCATTGAGGTACAAAGTTCATCCTGGGCTTCCTCATGAAGCTTACTCTTCCTGTCTTCAAACAGGAAGTAGAATTAAATATTTTCTCCAAAATGCTAACGTGTCTCACCTTTTTTACCCATTTTATAAAATTCCATGGCTTTTATGCCTGGGCTTACCCTCTCTCTTTTTTAAATACATACATATATATATTAAACATATATATAATGCATATGTGTATATAAAGAGTGGATATTCAAGTAGTTCACTCTTCCTGTCTTCAAACAGAAAAAGGAATTAAATGTTTTCTTAGGAATTCTAACTTCTTCTCACCCTGTTTGCTCATTTTCTAAAATTCTGTGGTTCTTATCTTGAGGATGCCTTTTCTGACCTTTTGGATATGTGTATAAATGTATATTGATTTATGTACCACACTCTTCCTGTCTTCAAACAGGAAGTGAAATTAAAATGTTTCTTGGATTCTAAGCTCTTCTCACACTGTGTGCCCATTTTCAAAAATCCTGTGGTTCTTGTACCAAAGGCTACCCTGTATGTCCTTTTGTGGATGTCATATATATGTATATTAATTTGCATTATTTATAAGTAGTTGTGTGTTCTGTCAGCAACCTGTCAGGGAGATAAACCACCATGCAGAGAGGTTCCCCAAGAGCAACTGTCTTCAAGATCAAGGTGGTCAGGTGACTGGCTATAAAGGGTAGTTGTGGGTAGGCAAGGCAAGGGTCCACCTAAGTACCTAGTGTCAGACATAGTCAAAGGCAAAAAGAGGCTCAAGGCCAGAAGAAGCCATAGGTTAGAAACAAAAGGTTCTGATCACTGGAGCAGAGAGAGTTTGGGGGTGGAGATTGCCCAGGATTCTGGTTAGCTCCTCAGAGAGAAGTCATTCTGACAAAGTAACCCAGATCATCCTAATTCCAGGTTCAGCCCTATATCCACTGAGGTGACACATGTTCTCAATAGCTCTCACAGACAATACTTCTCTAGTTTGGTGACCTTTGGTAAGTTACTTCAGCTCCCGATGGTTCAGTTTTATTTTCCATAAAGTATCTCTAATACTACTTCCATTCCTAAAAGTGCATGATTTTGATCAATAATAATAACTCTTGGTCTTTTTTAAACTGGCTGCCAACTTAATTATTACAAAATCTCCAATTAACTAATTTATAAAATTTAAATGTTGAGGAAGAAAAAAAGAGAAGTTCAAATTATGATCCAGGAATTTAAATTCCTGCTCAAGGCCTTCATTTAGATGGGCCCACATTCTTTTACCAATCTGCTAAAGAAAGAAATTATTTCAACTTCCTAGATGAGAAGGGAATCTTCAAAGGTAGTAGCATTAATATATCTTTTACTAGCTAGTTGTTAACAAGCAGAAAAAAGAAAAGGAACCTTACTAGAACATGCCAATTCAGTTCATTTTGCTTTGGGAAACAGTCAATAAGCATTTATTAAGCACTACTATATTGGGCAGCCAAGTGGCAAAGAGGATAGAGTGCCAGGCCTGAAGTCAGGAAGATCTGAGTTCAAATTTGACTTCAAACACTAGCTGTGTGACCCTGGGCAGGTCACTTAAACTATGCCTAGTTTCCTTATCTGTAAAATGAGCTGGAGAAGGAAATGGCAAACCACTCCAGTGCCTCTGCCAAGAAAACCCCAAATGGGGTCGTGAAGAGTCAGCCATGACTGAAAATGACTGAGCAACAACAAAAATAAGGTAAGCACTGTGGTTATAGCTGGGGATGCAAAGAAGGGCAAAAAACAGCCCTTACATATGGAAGTGATTATTGATAAATCAAAATAAATTAATAAAATTTAAAAACAAAAACAGTCCTTACCCTGAGGAAACTCACATTTTCACGAAGGAGACTAAGGGTAAATAACTATATTTGTACTAGTTATATACAAGATAAGTTGGAGTTAATCTGCATGGCGGACACTAGCCTTGGGGTGGAAGAACTAAGAAAAGCCTCTTGCAGAAGAAGCTGGGATTTGAGCAGTCTTGAAGGAACCAAAGCAGATAGTTTGTCCTTCTCCCAGAGCTGGGTTGGCTTTTACTTATACAGTGCCTTGAGGGTTTACAAAGCATTTTCCTCGAAGCAGCCCAGATAGGTAGTATGTCACTGTTGGCATTTTACAAAAGGGGATAGGTGAATTTCAGAGAAGTGACCACTCAGAATAAGTATTCGAGGCAAGATGTAAAACCTGGGTCTTCTAACCCCAAGCTCAGTTGACCCATTATGCCTCACAGCTACTTCTCACTGATTAGTTGAAGAAGAAGCTCAACTAAACACAGTAGGGTGACAAACAGTGATCATAACCAGACATTCAAATATAAGATGGGGCCCTAAGAGAGTTTCCTGCCCATTTTCCTAAACTCTTTTCTCAACCCATTATGTATCTCCTTCTCTACTGTCTGGCTATCTGGATTTTGCCTCCACCCAGTCCTCACTCAGGCCTTTCCTTCCAGAGAGCAGCATATTTGAGATGCTGAGCCATCTGAAATATAATGCAAGAGCACAGCATTTGGAGTTAGAAGGCATGTGTTCAAATATCAGCTCTGTTCTTTATTATCTGGGCAATTGTAGGCAAAACACTATACCGCGAGGCTTCAGTTTCCTCATTTGTAAATGTTTTGATTAGTTGTTAATAACATATATAGTGCTTTAAAGTTTACAAAGTGCTTTACGAAGTAAATTATCTCATTTGAGACACAACAATCCTGTGAGATAGATACTACAGTTATTTTAACCATTTTATAAATAAGAAAACAAGCTTAGAGCAGATAAATGACTTGCATATGGTCACACAGTCAATAAGACTTCAGAGGCTGGATATAAATAGAGACTTCTAAGTCCTGCACTGTCTCCATCTCAGACTATGATTCTGTCTCTAAATCTTATGCATTTGTGTTTCTCTCACCCTCAAAACTCCCAATTCCTTCAATGAAATGATTTAATTATTTCATATTAAGATGACTGGTGGATATTTTAATTTGTTAGCCATCTTAATGGTATTTGTATTTTGAAACAAGAAATATGTGTGACCCTTATGTTAAAAAAGGCCTTATGACAAAGAGGGCCAGAGGACCCTTTGGGGACTTGGATTATTCTTTTGACTCTTAGCGCCATTCAGAAAACCTGGTATTTTCTGTGTGATATCACTCCCCTTCTTTGCTCAGGATACTGAGACTATCTCTCTACTTACAAACACACAAGTCATAAAATTAAAAATGAGAAAGTGTATAGAAAGGTGGGAAGATAATGAAATAGAATTCTTGGAATATAACAGACACCTTCCAGTGAGAAACCATCACCCAAAGTCTTTTGAGTAGTCTCAGTCACCTATAGTAACAAATAGAAAGTTCTGCCCCAGAGGCTCCCAGCTAGTATCATCAGGTATGACTCAACTAGGAGGCAGAGCAAGGCATTGCTGTTGCATGCTTCTGTTGCAGTTTAGGAGTTCAAGGGTCCTGGGACTTCAATATCACAATATGCAGGTCCTGCCCAAATGAATTCAACCCAATCCTTCTTTCAGCCAAAGACAAAGTTTATTAGAACATCCGCCATATTGGCCAGACTCCTAAGGAATCTGAACATTACTAAGCCATAGGCCACATTGTAAAAATCTGAACAGTGGCTAGATTTTAAGAATCTGAGCACTTTAATGGAGACAAGATGACCCTTATATACAAAAAGGCTGTGGGAGGGATCTAGGAGTGGCCAAGTAGTTTGGGGTGAGTGGAAGAGGAAGGTCAGGAAGATTTGGATGGGAGTGGCCAGTGAACTGGGGTAAACAGAACGCCTGGGACCTGGACCACATGGCCAAGGGAGATTGGAGGCTAGATAGAATTAATGGTAGGAAGTGGTGGGGCCATCTGGAGGTAATAAACTAGGGAGGGCTAGGTAATAGAATTGGGAGATTGGGCATAGGCGATAATGAAAGGCCAGTTGATGGGATTATAGCCTCAGGCGAAATCCAGAGATTTGGCCATGTGGGAAAGTCTAGGGTTTTTCTTTTCTGGGGTCCAGATCTCAACCCCATCACTTCCTGTGGTAGTTCTAGGTAGCATCAGGTACTGCTTTCTACCGTAAGTCGTCCTGCAGCTTTTCATAAGTTCCTCTTGTAGATCCTTGTTCCTTCAAGCAACTGGTATCTGGTATCTATATGTGGCCAGTGGACCCAGATGGCTCTGGAGGAGAGAGTGAGGCTGGTGACTTTGCACAGCCCTCTCTCACTTAAATCCAATTCACTTGCAAGTCATGACATCTCCTTCCTCTTCGAGAACAAAGGACAAACAAACAACAAAAACCTGAGTCATGGATAGACCCTCTGCCACAGACAGTCTTATTCAGTCTCTATTACTAAAGAAAAAGAAAGCCTCCAGGGCTTTTCATGGCTGAAAGGACACATTCTCCTAGTTGTAACTTTTTTGATGCAGTTTGAGAAAAAGGAAGGACTCCTCATAAGGGTTTTGGTATTACCTTTTCAATTTTTTTAAACTGCTGCCAACCTCTGGGTCTCACCTAAACTTGCTCAGGGAGCAGAGTTCCATCATTCTGCATCTTCAAGAAAATCAGCAGCAATGAAATTCCAAGCTCACCTATTGTACATTTTGCTGTCTTTCCTTCAAACACTGAGGAGAAAGGTTTCCCCACCTTCTCCAGAGGAAGCACTGACAGAGTACTCAAATTTCTGCCTAATTATTTTCCTTAATGCCAACAAATTTCTCTGAGGCACTAGATGGAATATTAAAATCCCCCTTTACCCAGGAAAAGGTCACCTAGAAAAGCTATGCATTTTCCAAGTCTTTTTTTGTTTGTTTGTTTATTTGTCTTTGCTAGGCAATGGGGTTAAATAACTTGCCCAGGGTCACACAGCTAGTAAGTGTTAAATGTCTGAGGTGGAATTTGAACTCAGGTCCTTCTGATTCCAAGGCCAGTGCTCTATCCACTGGGCCGCCAGTGCTTAGTGAACTTTATTTGTTGATTTTTTTTTTTGGATGCAGCAGTTGGGGTTAAGTGACTTGCCCACAGTCACACAACTAGTGAATATTATGTGTCCGAGGCTGGATTTGAACTCAGGTCTTCCTGACTCCAGGGGCCAGTACTCTATCCACTGTGCCACCTAGTTGCCCCTGCAGTTTCCAAGTCTTTTAGCATGCGTTTGCTCAGGGGATATAACTCTGGAAAAGGGAAAAAGGAGAAACTCCTAGCACTAGCTACACTTATTAACCAAAGAAATTTCTATTTGTAGAATTTCAAGGTGTGGAAGCCACATGATGGGAAGGTTTGGGGATTTGAGAAATGGCTGTCCTTTGGTTTCTCAAAGCATATTAAAAAAAACAGTGAGACCTACCCTACTCACCTACTGTTGGTGCATACAGGGAACAGTAAATAAAGGATATATAACAAAAAAAAATCTAAGCATCTACTTACAGTTTTTATTAATGTAAATGTTAGCCTAGAATATTCTCAAAGTGTAGGCTCTTTAACCTTTATTTAGAAAATAAATTGATGTAACCTTTATTTAGAAAATAAAGCAGGGTTTATTTATATCAATTTTATCACCAGCACATAGCAGCATTCCTGGCCAATAAATTCTTCCTCACTCAGAGTTAGCTGGGTGATCAAATAGAGCACTGGATTTGGAGTCAGGAAGATGAGTCCAGACCCTGATTCAGACACTTACTAGCTGTGTGACCCTGAGTAAATCCCTTAACCTCTCAGCCTCAGTTTCCTCATCTTTAATTTGGAGATAATTAGATCACCTACTCAAAAACTTTAAAGTGCCATATAAATGCTAGCTATTAGCATTTATTCACCTTTAGAAGTAAGGATTAATTTAAATGAATTTTTGTTCACAATATGCCATTTTTTCAGGTTTCTTGAATAAGTGTGATTATTTCTACAACTGATTGAAAAACAAGCACGTTTTCACTATACCTAACCACTAGGTGGTGCTGCAGTGAAAGTATTGTTTATTTTATTTCCCATAAAGAATGGTTCTCAAATTTATTCCTGGCCACTTCTGTGGGGCAAAAGTCTGAATCAATCCAATTTTGCTCATCTTCTCCCACTTGCCACAAAAAACATATTGAAAGATCTGTTTTATTTTGACAAAACACAACATCTATTCCTATTAAAAACACTAGAGAGCACAGGAATAAATGGAGTCTTCCTTAAAATGATAGGTAGCATCTATATAAAACCATCAGCAAGCATTATATGTAATGAGGATAAGCTGGAAGCATTTCCAGTAAGATCGAGGGTGAAACAAAGTTGCCCATTATCACCACTATTATTCAATATTGTGCTAGAAATGTTAGCTTTAGCAATTAGAGGGGAAAAAAAGAAATTGAAGGAATTAGAATAGCAAAGAAGAAACAAAGCTATCACTCTTTGTAAATGATGTGATGTTATACTTAAAGAACCCTAGAGAATCAAGGAAAAAATTATTTGAAATAATAGACAAATTTAGCAAAGTTGCAGAATATAAAATAAACCCACACAAATATCAGCATTTCTATATATTAACAACAAGGCCCAACAGCAAGAGATAGAGTAATTCCATTTAAAGTTACTGTAGGCATTATAAAATATTTGGGAGTCTACCTGCCAAAACAAACCCATTAACTATATGAACACAATTACAAAATGCTTTACACACAAATAAAGTCAAATCTAAATAATTGGAAAAATAGCAGTTGCTCATGGGTAGGCCAAACTAATATAATAAAAATGACAATTCTACCTAGATTAACTTACTTATTCTGTTCCATACCAATCAAACTACCAAAAAATTATTTCATAGAGCTGGAAAAAATAATAACAAAATTCATCTGGAAGAACAAAAGGTCCAGAATATCAAGGGAATTAATGAAAAGAAATCCAAGGGAAGGTGGCCTAGCCATACCAGATCTTAAATTATATTATAAAGCAGCAATCATCAAAACTACTTGGTACTAGCTAAGAAATAGAGTAGTGAATCAGTGGAACAGATTAAATATGCAAGACACAATAGTCAGTGATTATAGTAATCTACTGTTTGATAAATCCAAAGACTCCAGTTTCTGGGATTAGAACTCACTATTTAGTAAAAACTGCTGGGGAAACTGGAAAATAGCATGCCAGAAACTAGGTGTAGACCAACATCTTACACCCTATACCAAGATTAAGTCAGACTGGGTACATGATTTAGAAAGCAAACTAAGAGAGCAAAGAATAATTTACCTGTCAGATCTATGGAGAAGGGAAGAATTTATGACCAAACAAGAGATAAGAGAACATTATGAAATGCAAAAGGAATGATTTTAATTACATTAAATTGAAAAGTTTTTGCACAAAGCCAGTGCAACCAAGATTAGAAGGAAAGCAGAAAGCTGGGAAACAATTTTTACAGCCAGTGTCTCTGATGAAGGCCTCATTTCCAAAACACATAGAGAACTGAGTCAAATTTATAAGAAAAAAATTATTTAAAAAATTTACGAGAGGTCATATCCTTTGACCATTTATCAATTGAGGAATGACATGATATGAACAGTTTCCAGATGAAGAAATTAAAGCTATCTATAGTCATGAAATAATGCTCTAAATCACTATTGATTAGAGAAATGCAAATCAAAACAACTCTGAGGTACCACTCCACACCTATCAGATTGGCCAACATGACAAAACAGGAAAATGATAAATGTTGGAGAAAATGTGGGAAAATTGGAACACTAATGCCTTGTTGGTATAGTTGTGAACTAGTCCAACCAATCTGGAGAGCAATTTGGAACTATGCCAAAGGGTTATAAAATTGCGAATACCTTTTTTTATTAATTTATTTTAGTTTATCAACAATCACTTCCATAAGCTTTTGAGTTTTAAATTTTCTCCCCTTCCTTCCTCCCCTCCCTCCCCAAGATGCCATGCAATCTGATATAGGCTACACATTCCTATTAAACATATTTTCACATTAGTGATGTTGTAAGGAAGAATTAGAACCAATAGGAGGAACCAGCAGAAAGAGGAAACAAAACAAAACAGAAGAAAAAAATAGCAAATAGTATGTAAATATTCATCCATTTCATTAAGATTGTCAAATTTACTGGCAAACAATCGGGCAAATTGCTTTAATTTCCTCTTCATTGCTGGTGAATTCTCCTTCTTCATTTTTGATACTGGTAGTTTGATTAAGCTTTATCTATTTTTTTGTTTTTTTCATAAAACCAGATTTTAGTTTTATGTATTACTTCAATAGTTTTCTTACTCTCAATTTGATTCGTCTCTACATTAATTTTTAGAATTTCTAAATTGTTATTCAGTCAGAGGAAAGGCTGCAGGAGAATATATTGTGCTACAGCTGAAGTAAACAGCAAGGGCAGCAATCCTGATCTCAGATAAAGCAAAAGCAAAAATACATATTATGTATAAAGAATGTACATTTTAAATGAAATAGATGAATATTTTTTTTAAAAATACAATGGATTAAAAGAAAAAAAGAAGAGAAATTACACAATATTATATCAGTACAAGAAAATGAATGGGGCATAAAGAAAAAAAAACCTCTAGGACCAGATGGGTTTATTTATTATTTTGAAAATTTTATTTTTAAGTTAATTTCCAAACATTCTACTTTCTTAAAGCCTACCCCTCATTGACTAGGCAAGTCATATGCTACTCATTATATATGCAAAGTCATGCAAAACATATTTCCACAGCAGCTATATTTTGAAAAATAAAAACAAGAAAAATAAAAGAGAAAAAATATACAGATAGTTCTTGCTTTAGTAAATGGACCGCAGAAGTATACTTTAAGAGATTTTTAAGTAATGTGAATTTCTCCACTGACATGGGGGAGGGAAAGAGATAAATGGGAAAGGGGCCTCCCATCTGTGAAAGGAGGGGACTGGAACATGGTTCAAGGACACTTGGGGGTTTAGGGCAGCAAAGCAAGAACAGGAGGGCCTGGGGTCAGCCATGTGGAGGCCTGAACCAAGAGGAAGAACACATGGGGCAAACAGGCAGAGCAGGGTGAAGGCTCTCTTTCAGAGGTAGTGACAGTTGTCTCTATGTTCCTCTGTTCTTCTGCCTTTACTTGACTGGGTTTTATTGAGCACTTGGAGAGAGAGAGAGAGAGAGAGAGAGAGAGAGAGAGAGAGAGAGAGAGAGAGAGAGAGAGGGGGGGGGGGGGGGGGGGGGGGGGGGGAGGGGGAGAGAGGGAGAGAAAACAAAGTACTGTACAGTGAAGTTAATGTGTGTTGTTTTTTTAATGTAAATGTCTTTCAGAATTCTCATGTATGTAAAGTGTAATTTGTGTAATATGAATATATGCAAAGTGAGAGCTGTCTGTACTTCAGTCTTCTTTTCAGGTGATCACTTTTCTATGTAGAAGTGGATAGCAATTTATTTCATAAGCCTTCATCAGAGTTACTCAGTCTTTCACAGCTGATTATCTTTACAATATTGTTGTTACTGTACAGATTGTTCTCCTCGTTGTGCTGACTTCACTTTGCATCGGTTCATCTAAGTCTTCCCATGTTTTTGACCATTTAGGGAAAACAAGTGAATTCTAGAAAACATTCAAAGAATAACGCATTCTAATACCATTCAAATTGGTTGGCAAAATATAGAAAGAAGGCATGCTTCAAAATTTCTCTCATGGAACACAGGTGATCCTGACAACCTCAACTAGAGAGAGATTAATCAGAGAAGGAAAACGATAAACAACTATCTCTAATAAGTAATCAAGGAAAATATTGAATAACATACTTACAAAGACGTTCCAGCAACATATTCAAGAAATTTCCCAATAGGAACACATTGGATATTTATCAGGAATACAAGGGTGGTTCACTATTTTACAAACCATCAGTTTAATAGATCACATTAATAACAAAACTAATACAAATTAGATGATTACGTCAATGGAAGTAGAATAACTTTTTGATAAAGCACAAAACTCAAGTTAGAAATAGCATAAAGCATAGAAATGAATGGAGAGTTCTTTAATATGATAAACGTTATCTATCAAAACCCAAATGTTAGCATAATCTGTACTGAAAGAAACACAAGACACCTTTCCAAGAAGTTAGGGGGAAAGAAAGGGTGTCTGCTGCCACAGGTATTATTTAATGTAGCTAGAAATATTAGGTATAACAATAAGAAACAAAAAAAAGCATTGTTGATTGATAATATGCCTAAGCAAAGAGGAAACAACTTTAGAACTATTGACAAATTCTATTTTGTTTTGTGTTTTCTTCAATCATTTTTCAACCATGTCTGATTCTTCTTAAACCCATTTGGGGTTTTCTATGCAAAGAGACTGGAGTCATTTTCCATTTCCTTCTCCAGCTTATTTTACAGATGAGGAAACTGAGGCAAACAAGGTTAAGTGACTTTCCTTTAGATATGTTCTATCTAAAGAACCCTAGAGTTTCAGCTAATATTTATTGAAACAATAAGTAGGATTTATAAACCCTTTCCTAAAAGCATGAACCACTTTGTGTATTACTAATAAAAGACTGCAAGAAGAGACAAGTTAGAAAAAGCAATTCCATTAAAAATAGCTACTGAATGAGGACTGAGGGGACCTCCATGGGGATTTTGTGAGGCAGCTTTTAAATTTACAGAATGATATGCAATGGAGGGGACAAAGTATTCATTTCATAGCATTTGCAGGTAGTCTATGACTATTGTTTGCTTGTTCAGTGATGAAGGAAAGCCTTTTGATGGGCTGCTCAGCTGGAATGAAGTGTGAATGCCAAAGACACTCACTGGCCAAACTGCTGTTTTATTTTTTGCTGATAGTTGATAGAATGACTTCTGTGAGAGTCTAAGAAAGCTTTAATCCTCCTGATCCTTTTTAGGGAGTGAAAGGAGGCTGGGGCTGTGACCTGAGGTGTATGGAGTAATCTGTGATATAGGGCAGAGGGGTTTGTACCTGGTTTCTGGGTGGGACCTTGTTTTGGAACGCCTTTTTTGCTGCCGTTACTTTTCCTATTTGTCCTCCATTCTCAAAGAGGACTGTTCCATGAGAAAGGTGATATAATGACATGCAAGTGAATTGGAGAGAAGGTTATGCAAAGTCACCAGGCTCACTTTCACCTTCAGAGCCATCTGAGTCCAGTGATCAGATACAGATCAAGATAACTGGAGATGGCTAAGGAAAAAGTGAGGATCCTTGGCCTTTGCAAGCTAAGGTCCCTAACAGGTCTCATTGTGACTGAGGCCCTTAAAAAAAGATATGAGGGGAAGACCCTCAGCACTTCTGTCCAAATCAGAAAAAAAAAATCACTACCATTTACATTTGTTCTAAACCAATCAGGGCTCAAACAATGCCCAAGTAGGGCTTGGTCTAGAAGCTAGTATTGTCCAATCAATGAGAGCTAGTGTGATTTGGTGGTAAGGCTGCTCTTTAATAGAAAAGGAGAAACAATTTTCAGAGATTAAAAATTTACATTTCCTTTGAGCATAATACTAGCAAGTAAGAGTGTGATACTCTATGTGGATAGAGAGAAAGAAAGAAAGAAAGAAAGAGAGAAAGAAAGAAAGAAAGAAAGAGCTCTATTGCCCAACTAGCCAGTTCCAGTTTAGTCTCCAGTGGGTAGCTAGTGTTCTACTCAAAGAGGTTTCTGTTTGTCCTTCATTAAAAAAGAGACATACCACCAGGAAGGTGATGCCATGACATGCAAGTGAATTAGATTTAAGCGAAGGAGTGCTGTGCAAAGTCATAAGCCTCTCTTTCACCTCTGCAGCCATCTTGGTCCAGGGGCCAGATCAGGACAACTGAAGATGGCCCAAGATGCAGTGGGGATCATTGGCTTTTTCAAGCTAACGTCAATTCTACCTAAATTAATTTTTCTTATTCAGTGCCATAGCAGTGAAACTACCAAAATTATTTTATAGAGGTAGGAAAAATGGGAGGGAGCCAAGATGGCAGACTAAAAGCAGTGATTTGTTTGAGCTCTCCCCCAAACCCCTCCAAATACCTGTAAAACAAAATGGCTCTGCACAAATTCTAAAGCAGCAGAACCCACAAAAAGACAGAGCGAAATAAGTTTCAAGCCCGAGACAACCTGGACGGTTGATCAGAAAGGTATATTGTAACGGGTGGGGAGAGATTCGCAGTGGGGTGTGGGCGCCCAGGCAAAACAGGCAGCAGCCCTCAGGGGACTGAAGTATGGGCAGCTGTGGCAGTTTCCTGACTTCTCAACCCACAAATTCCAAAGACAACTTAGAAGTTAAGTTGGAAAAGCCTGTGACTGTGGTGAGAGAGAAGCTTGGTCCCAGCCAAGCTTGTGTTTCTTCCTATTGGTTCTAGTTCTTCTTTACAACAGGCCTAATGTGAAAATGTGTTTAATAAGAATGTATATATAGAGCCTATATAAGGTTGTACACCATTTTGGGAGGAAGGTGGGGAGGGAGGAGAAAAAATTTAAAACATAAAAGCTTATGGAAGTGAATGTTCAAAACTAAAAATAAATTAATATTTCTAAAAAAAAGGATGTGTTGTGTGGAACTTGGACTCAGCCAAAAGACCTGACCCCAGGACGTGGAGAGCCACAAGTGGCCTTGGGACCGCAGTGAATTCCTCACCCTTGCTAATGTAAAGGGTCTCTCAGGTTCCTTCTAATGATAAAATTACTTGGTTATTTGACTCAGTTCTATCCAGCCCTACAACTTGCTTCAGAGCCCCCCATAGTGGCCCTGTGGTATAAATGCTTCCTCTTGCCAGCATGAAATCAGCAAGCTGAGGACATAGGCTCCATTGGCACTCTCCAAGAGCAAAGTGTGAAAACACTAGTTGTTTTGGTTTTTTTTTTTAAGTCTCTAGGGAAACTAATTTATTTTGAAATATAAACATGCTCTTTGAGTACAAAAAAAAAGTGACAAAATTCATCCAGAAATACAAAAGGTCCAGAATATCAAGGGAATTATTGAAAAGGAATGCAAGAGAAAGTAGCCTAGCCACACTAGATCTAAAAGTGTTAAAAAGTAACAATCATCAAAACTACTTGGTACTGGCTAGGAAATAGAATGGTAGATTAGAGGAATAGGATGGGTACAGAAGACACAGTAGACTGATTTTAGTAATCTAATTTTTGATTACCCCAACAACTCTAACTTCTCAGATAAGAACTATTTGACAAAAGCTGCTGGGAAAACTGGAAAATAGTATGGCACAAACTAGGCATTGACCAACATCTTACATCATCTACCAAGATAAAGTCAAAATGGGTACACATTTTAGACAAAGAGTGATACTATAAGTAAATAGGAGAGCAAGAAATAATTTACCTGTCAGATATATGGAGAAAGGAAGACTTTATGACAAAATAAGTGATAAAGAACACCATGAAATTGAAAATAAATAATTTTGATTACAACAAATCAATCTTTTTTTCACAAACAAAGCCAATGCCACCAAGATTAGAAGGGAAGCAGAAAGCTAGGAAACAATTTTTACAATCAGTGTCTCTGAAAAAGGCTTCATTTCTCAAATGTAGCAAACTGAGTCAAATTTACAAGAATACAAGTCATTCCCCAATTAATAAAAGGTGAAAGGATATGAACAGGCAGTTTTCAGATGGAAAAAATTAAAGTTATCTATAGTCATATGAAAAGATGCTCTAAATCACTACTGATCAGAGAAATGCAAATTAAAACAACTTTGAGGTACTACATCACACCTATAAGATTGGCTACCTTGGTAAGTATTGGAGAAGATGTGGGAAAATTGGGAAAGTAATTCATTGTTGGTGGAGTTGCAAACTGACCCATCCATTCTGGAAAGGAATTTGGAACTATGCCCAAAGGGCAATTAAACTGTGCATACCCTTTGATCCAGCAATATCACTTCTAGGTCTGTATCTCAAAGAGATCATCAAAATGGGAAAAGGATCCACATGGACAAAATTGTTGACATCAGCTGTTTTTGTGGTGGCCAAGAATTGGAAATTGAGGGGATGCCCATCAATTGGGGAATGGCTGAACAAGTTGTAGTATATGAATGTAGTGGAATACTATTGTGCCATAAGAAATGATGAGCAGGCTGACTTTAGAAAAACCTGGAAAAACTTAGATGAACTGATGCTGAGTGAAGTGAGCAGAACCAGAACAACACTGTACATAGTAAAAGCAACATTGTGTGATGATCAACTTTGATAGACTTACATCTTAGTAATACAATGATCTAAGACAATTCCAGAAGACTCATGATGGAAAATGCTCTCAACAACCAGAGAATGAACCATGAAGTCTGAATGCAAATCGAAGCATATAATTTTCTCTCTCTCTTTTGTTTTTCTTTCTCCTAGTGTTTCATTTCAGTTGTGATTCTTCTTAAAACATGACTAATGTGAAAATATGTTTAATATGATTGTACATGTATAGTCTATATCAGATTGCATGCTATGTTTGGGAGGGAGGACAGGAGGAAGAGGGGGAAATTTAGAACTCAAAATCATATAAAAGTGAATGTTTAAAATGAAAAATAAATAAATTTGAAGAAAATAAAAAAGTCTTCATGAGAATAAACAAAACCAAGTACTACCATAATCTGTACTGGAAGAACACCAAAGACCTGTCTAAGAAGTTTAGGAACAAGTCAAGGATATCTGATACCATCACTGATATTTAATATAGCTAGAAATATTAGCTACATCCCTGAGCAAAAAAAGCTATTTGGATAATATGCATAGGCAAAAAGGAAACAATATTAGAGTTATTGACAAATTCAATTGGGTTTTATGTTTTTTTTTTAAATTCATTTTTCAGCCATGTCTGAATCTTAGTGAACACATTTGGGGTTTTCTTGGCAAAGATACTGGAATAGTTTTCCATTTCCTTCTCCAGCTCATTTTACAGGTGAGGAAACTGAGGAAGACAGGGTTAAGTGAGTAGCCTTCAGATTTGTTATGTTTAGAAAACCTTTAAGATTCAACTATTCTTAATTGAAGGAATGAGTAGGATATGTAAACAAATTTACAAAACAATTAGCTTCCCTGTGTATTACTAACAAAACTGCAAGAAGAGATGAGTTAGAAAAGTAAATTCCAGTCAAAAAAAGCTACTGGATGAAGGCTGGGTCCTGGAAGCACCTGCAGGGCACCTCTGTAGGGATTTGGTGAGGCAGCTTTTGAATTTATGCAATGATGTGCAATGGAAGGGACCAAGGATTCACTTCATAGTATGAACAGGTATTCTCTGACTATTGTTTGCTTGTTGAGCAGTAAAGGA
The DNA here is from genome assembly GCF_003287225.1 of Phascolarctos cinereus. Lineage (NCBI taxonomy): Eukaryota > Metazoa > Chordata > Mammalia > Diprotodontia > Phascolarctidae > Phascolarctos > Phascolarctos cinereus. The sequence goes on from NW_027555514.1 coordinate 90,877,575, forward strand.
AAGCCTTGTGATTGGCTGATGAGCTGGAACTAAATGTGAATGCAAAAGACCTTAACTGGCCAAATGACTTTTCTTTTCTGGTGATAGTTGAGACAATGACTTGTGTTAGAGTCTGAGAGGCTTGAATCCTCTTGATCTTTGATAGGAAGTGAAATCTGTCTGAGTGATTGAGCTGAAGGGCATGGAGCAATCTGGGAAATGATCCAGGGCAGAGGGGTTTGTGCCTGGTTCTTGGGTGGCACAGTGTGTTGCAGGGCCTTTTCTATAGTAAAGAGGGAGCAGTTTGGATTGAATCCTCTTAAGGAAGAAACTATCCCATTTGCCAGAGAGAGGGCTGACTTGGTAGAAAACGAGTCTTCTTTGTTCTTCCAGACCCATATCATTCATTCACTTGATTCATTTCATACCTCCTATGCAGCAAACACTGAGTAAAGTATCACCACTCAAAGGTGTCATTGTCTTCAAGAAGATTTCAGTATAAGTGAGGAGATAGGATTTGAACAGAAATGATTGAAATAAAGGCAAGATGTGTTAAGGGAAGCAATCATAATAACAGCTCCCATTTCTATAGCACTTTGCCTATGATGACCCTGCCAGGCAGGGATGTAAATCTTATCACTTCTATTTTTACGGAGTGAGTTAATCAGTAAACATTTATTAAGCACTTGCTAGGTGCCAGGCAGTGTGCTAATGAATGTGGATACAAAGAAGGTAAAAGACAGGCCCTGATCTTAAGGAACTCACAGTCCAACAGAGGAGACAGAGTGCACACAACTATGGACAAATAAGCTATGTGCTGACCTGTTTGTGTCTAATGGTAGCCAACTCTAGAGTGGAGGGAAGGAAAGAAAAAAGGAAATATACAATAGAACTTTATTATCTCTTTAAGAGGAAGAACAAGTTGTACATGAGACTTGCAGTTTCCTATGCAATCATTTTTTTTATTAATATGTTATGGAAATGCTTGTTTCATTCCATTAATTAAAACAGAAATGAAAGAAAAGTCTTCCAAGGAAATAAGGATCATGTTTGAATGCAGGGTGCTCAGTTGTTCCATAGTACTACCCTGCTGGGAAAGGACCCAAATGCTTCCCTGAGTTCTGTTTCTTGGGCAGAAGAGAGATTAGCTATTTTGGGGGGAAGTGATTCCTATTTTGGGAATTCCCTCTCTTTTATCCCATGTACCAATTGTACTCCATCTGCACATATCTCCCACACCACAAAAAATTCCAGCCATAGCCATTAGAGCCAGACATTCTTATGAAGACCAGCTCAGCCAAAGAGTATATTGACATGTAGGTGCCCAGTGGATAGATTACTGGACCTGGAATCAGGAAGGTCTGAGTTCAAATTTGACTTCAGACACTTACTAGCTGTGTGACCCTGGGTAAGTCATTTAACCTCTGTCTGCCTCAGTTTCCTAATCTATAAGCTGAGGATAATGATAGCACCTCCTTCCCATGGTTGTTGTGAGGATCAAATACAATCATATTTGTAAAGTGCTTTGCAATCCTTAAAGTGCAATATAAATGCTAACTATGATTGTTTTATCAGATCACACAATCACCCACATTTTTAGGGCATTTTAATCAAATTTTACCAAGTAATGTCCTCTTTAGATACTGGATCTTTCCCTTTAAGTCAGGCAATTCTTTGGACTGTGCTCTAAGGCCTTGTTTACCATTTGCAGAGGCAAGAGAAGCAGTAGGAGGTCCTGAATAGTTCTGACTCTATCACTACAGGCAGAACATAAAGGGGGTTTCTGTTTCTCTGGACTTCAGTTTCCTCATCTTTGAAACAATGGGTGAAGAACAGATTTATCCTAATGTTCTTTCTGCCTTGGGAACTTGGGAGTCTCTTTTTACATTCTGGTTCAGAATGAAGCTAAAGGAAGTTGAATGTCCCAGAGGATTGTGGGATAGAGAGAGACCTTATTCACCATTTGCTATTGGTAGTTCACAAAGCATAGAATTGAATGTGAATTGTAACCTGGGGACCTGAGAAGAAGTCATGGGAAGGTGCTTTCTACCTGTAGGGGCTAATCGTGTCAAAGATGTTGAGAACAAACAGATCCCTTCAGAGGTGCTATGGCTCTGGGGCTGCACCATTTCATCCATTGGATCCAGTCACTCAGCCAAGTGTCAACAAGCATTTTTGTGGCAGTATGTGCTGGGCACTGTCTTAAGTGCTAGGGATGCACTGAAAGACACAAACTCAGACCTTGCTCAAGCAACTGACATTCTACAAGTGGAACATGAAAATAACTCTGTACATGTAAGATACATACAGTGCAAATGGACCAAACTTGAATTCAAATTCTTCTCATCCCCTTCCCTCTCTCAGTCCTCCTCGCCATTTTAGGCAGCATGCTCCAAACCTTTATCAGTAATGATTCCATTACTCATTATCTAACTTATTCTGGTATCCCAACTTGGCCAGTGTTGGGACCACCCCCCCAAAAAAGTCTTAATCTCACACTGAAAGCCTAAAGTGGGAGTTCTTTCCCACTGTTCTTTCTCTAACTTCAGACTTATTTTTTTTCTTCTGACATACATAAAACTTTTACATACAGACGGACAGACAATGTGCGCATGATTCTAATTCTAACCTTGACCAGTCTTTTCTTCCAGCAAAAATCACAGTCTGACTCCCCCTGCTAATAGTTTTTAATATCCTGGGTAGTCCCATTACCCCAATTTGCTAGCATTCTCCAGTCCCCCTTGAACTATTTTTTAAAGGCCATCGGGGTTAAGTGACTTGCCCAGGGTCACACAGGAAGTAAGTGTTTAGTCGAAGGCCAGATTTGAACTCAGGTCGTCCTGACTTCAGGGCTGGTGCTCTATCTACTTCACCACCTAGATTCCTCCTCCGTGAACTATTTTGGGGAATCTCAGGCAGGGGCTCCACCTTGCCCTCCCTCATCACCTTTTCCTTTGAGCTCTTCCCTCCCATTTCTAAGCAGTTCCTCTAAAAGTACCACCCGGGCTAGCTTCAACAGTCTCCAGAAAGGAGGGTTCTCTAGACCAACAAGGCAGGTACTCCAGCCATCAATTTTTCCCTACTTTGACATGTCGACTTTACCTGGTCTAGGGTTGGTTCTTCCCTTCTTCCCTGCATCTGTTGAAACACTCAATTTAGCAAATACTGAAGTCTCAGGTCTCATGAGCAGTTTGAGGGAGCTGAGGAGAAAAGCAGAGGATTGCCAAAAATAGGAGGGAGGGCTCTTCCTCCACTTATCCCTCAAATAACTAACTCAGGAGTACTCTGGACCGAGTCCCCATGTTTGTTACACCAACCCCAGACTCAATTTGGAATTCAGCCTGAGACTGGGCTTGGTGAATTCCCTGAACAAGAGTTAACTGGGTAATTACGAAATCACAATTTTTGGAGGGAAAGAAGAGATATCTTTATTGACTATTCTCTCAAGAAATGGGTGTGTAGATTTCTTCACAGAATCACACACCTGTAGAGAAGCAGAGCAAGAGGTTACATAGGATGACTTGGCTTTAACCTCCAACTTGTCCCAATACTCCAGCATATCCTTTGTAACATCTGTGTTTGCAATGCAGTACCTACTCTTTCTATGGAGTCTGTGAAAACCAATCTCCCCCTCATCTTGTTCACATATTTCTGTAAACCAGTAAACCACTAAACCAAAAAACCAGAAAACCAATCTCCCCCTGTCCCCCTGTTTCTTATCAATTCTGTGAGAACCAAACTGTTAGCATTTCTCAAACTATATATGTAAGTTTATATGTGTATATATGTATGTGTGTATATCTATAGAAATAGAGAAATATATTCATACTCAATTGTAGCCTTCGGGGGGGGCGGCGTGAATGGGGGCAGGGGGGGAGAGGGAAAAACAAAGTTAAAAAAATGCACACCAGAGAATAAAATAAAACTTACGAGGAAGCCAAGAAACAATGGACAGTTTTCAACACCAATGGTATCATTTATCTTATAGACTTTCATGAAATGAAATTTATCATTATATATTTTGAATCCTCTCTTATACTCTTCTCTACAGATGACATGCTTTTTTTCTTAATTTGTAATTAAGTTCCAGTATTTAAGTTCATGATAACTTTTTTTCCCTTCTGTATTTCTGTTCTAGTGCTTGAGTCTACCATAAAATTCAATTAAAGAAACAAAAGAAAGCAAAAAAAAAAAAGAATAATGAGGTAGAAATCCAGAAGAGGCAGAAACCAGTGAGCAATCCTGGCATTTCCTGAAATGGAAGGATGGATAGATGATATTTGTAACTGATGAGATCTTTCTCAGGATGAGGGCAGTTGGAGGGAAAATACATAGAGAACACAGGGTGACTTGAATATGAAAGGATGATAACTACAATATAAAGTGAAAGGGTGAGACAGGAATGTATTGGGAGAAGGAGAAAGGGAGAGGTAGACTTGGATGAATTATCTCTTCTAGAAGAACAAATAAAAAGCTTTTACAGGGAGGGGAAAAGGGGAGAGTTGAGAGGAAATAAGTGAACCTTACTTGTCCTTGGATTTAGCTTAAGGAGGAACAACACACAAACTCAATTGGGTATGGAAATCTCTATTATCGTACAAGAAATTAGAGGATGAGGGGATAAGAGGGAGGATGATAGAAGGGAGGGCAGATTGGGAAAAAGGTAGTCAAAAGCAAACACTTTTGAGGAGGGACAGGGTGAAAGGAGAGAAGAGAATAAATGGGGGGGAAGGATGGAGGGAAATATAGTTAGTCTTTCACTACATCAGTATTATGGAAGTGTCTGACATGACTGCGGAGGTGTAAACTATACTGAATTCCTTCTCTTCTCAATGATGGTGGGTGGGGAGTAAGGAAGGGAGAAAATTTGGAACTCAAAGTTTTGAAAGCAAATGTTAAAACTGTTTTTACATGCAACAGGAAAATAAGATAGACAGGCAAGGGGTATAAAAATCTATCTTATCCTACAGGAAAATAGAAGGGGAAGGGGATAAGAGAAAGGGAGGTGATAGAAGGGAGGGCAAATTGGGGTAAGGGGTAATCAGAAGCAACACACTTTTGAAGAGGGACAGGTTGAAAGGAGAGAGAGAATAGAATAAAGGGGGTAGGGGAATAGGATAGAGGGAAATACAGGCAGCAAAAGTAACAGTGAAAAAAAATTTTTGAAACAAGCTTCTCTGAGAAAGACCTCATTTCTCTATATACATATAGATACTATAAGAAATGATGACCATGATGCTCTCCAAAAAACCTGGAAAACCTTACGTGGGTTCATGCAAAGTGAAATGTACTGGGTACAAAATAACAGCAATATTGTAAGATGATCAGCTGAGAATGACTTAGCTTCTCAGCACTACAAGGAAGGATCCATGACAACTCTGAAGGACTTAGGATGAAAAATGCTATCCATCTCCAGAGGGAGAACTGGTGGTATCTGAATAGAAATTGAAGCAACTATTTTTTTCCCACTTTCTTTATTTTCCTGAGTTTTTTTGTCTGTGTTTTCTTTCACAACATGAGTGTCATGACTATGTTTTGCATGACTACAAGTATATAACCTACATGGAATTGCTTGCCTTCTCAATGAGGGGCTGGGAATCGGGAGGGGGAAAGGGAGAGACTTTGGAAATTCAAAGGTTAAAAAAAGTTAAATTTAAATAATACTAATAAAAAGTGTTAGTTGGCCTTGACCTCCTGGCCACCTCTGAGGCACAGGTGGCACTCCTAAATATTGGAGGGCCATTCCCACTTCCATCCTCAGCAACCAGAGTTTCAAGGTGCTGTGGACATCAGCAGCCATAACGGGGGCAGGGTGGGCAGGATGGAAGAGCTGCTGGATCTAGAGGGCAATGGGAGCAGCTGCTCCACCCACATGGGGAGTATGGCCCTTAGCCCACGGGGGATTTCATAAACATGATCGGGAGCAAGCTGAAGGCACCACCTCCATGCCGGAGTGAAAGGGGGAAGCAGGGAATTCTCCGGAGTGCCGCGGATGCGGACCCAGCGGTCTGGCGAGGGATTTAGCTGTCTCCTTAGGTTGCTGGGCGGGCCTCCCCAGGCCAGGGCCGGGCCAGGAGAGATGTTAGGGAGGTGAAGGATTTGTAAACCTGGGAGCGAGCAGGCACAGTGCTCTCCTCTGCGCGAGGCCATAGTATCTGTCCCTCCTCTTGGATGACAACCCTCTGTACCATGGCACAACTGCCCGCCCCCCAGAGTCGGCCCCGGGCACGGGTGTCTCTACTCCATCCCCTAACCTCTCTGCCCCAAATCCTCAGCTAAAGGGGTGTCTATGACTGAGTTGAGTCCTTCACTGCCTGGCCTGTTTGCCCCCTTGCTTACAAACAACCCAAAATCAAGTTTCATAAGCCAGCGCCAGCTTCCCAATGCGAAGACCTGGCATGACTTTCCACCTCCCGCTGGGACAAAGTCGGGTTGCTTTTCCTAGAGATGTCAATCGATCTCTCCGTGTGTGTGTGTGTGTGTGTGTGTGTGTGTGTGTGTCTGTCTGTGTTTCAGGGGAGGACTGACCACAGTCCCGTGCACTGCGTTGACCCTCCCAGTCCCATGGCCCCATATGCTCCTTTTGGCTGACCTGAATGGGGCTCATTACCCACTTTAATCCCCGTCTTGGCTGATCTCATCCTCCCAATGCCAGAGCCCAGCTGCCCTCTAGGAAACCCTCTCAATTGGGCCAGTCCCAGGCTAAGGATGATCCTCCCAGGATGAAAGCCTGGCTGCCTCTAGCCCGAGCTCGCGCACTCTTTGTCCTCGCAGTCCCTCTGGCGCGTGCCCTGTGTTCCTCAGGCGTTCCTCCGGTAGACACCAAAGGAAGCGGACACAGACGCGGACTTGGACTGTACGGTCGGGGGACGGACATAGTCGTCTCACCAGGTACCCCGTAGAGTCATGCCCTGGCATGGTGTGGCCAAGAGAAAAGGTGTTAGAGAGGTGGAGGGTCTGGAGCTCCGTGCCTTCCACTGTGCGAGGGCACAGAGTCGCTCTCCAGAGCTGCCCGCTTGGCACTACTGCCTCTATTATATCCCCTAACTTCTCCCTCCAAAATCCCCAGGAACAGAGGTGTCAGTGACTGAGTGGAGTCCTTCAGAGCCAGGCTTCAGAAACCCTTGAGGAGAGCACCTCTCTGTGCCACTCCAGCTTCCCTTCTGAAGGAATAATTCTGGGGAACTTGGTCCCTGCCCTTCAAGCTCGCCCCCGTTAGTCCCTTCTCAGGGTCTCCCAGAAAATAACATCAGGTCACTCAGTGAGTAAGCACTGCTTCTCATTGATTTTTCCTTCTTTGGGAATTTCTAGAATTACTCAAGAGTCTAAGCCTTTAAGGATGTCTTGATGCAGCGAGTGCCTGCACTTCGGTTAACACAAAGAAGTCTTGGAGGGAGGCAGCTGTGGTCAGGTCGTACCAGTTGTTGCTGACACACCACTGGAGCACTGCAAAGTCAAGGTCTCAGCAGAGGAATTCAAAGGCTTCACCCTGCAAGCCCATCCTTTCCCAGAGCTAGCCTCCTCCCAGCCGGCCAACTCTGCAGCTGGTTCTTGTATTCTGGTCTTGTATTCTCCCACAGCTCTCCAGCTGTGCTTGGGGATACTTCCATAATGAACCCATCTCCCCACAGTGTCCTAGAGTTACTCCACCCTGGCCCAGCCTACCTCTGCATAGGAATGAAGAGACTCTTCTAGGTGCACTGTACCATGACTACCCTAGATACTGTTCCCATCCAGTGGCAGAACCCACCTAAAAGTTGATGGTTACCCACATAAAAATGCCAACTTGGGAGGTGCCATTGTTTAAGGTGGATGCAGAGCCAGGCTGGTGGATAAGTGAGTGCCCTGAAGAGAAGTGGAGAAATGAGGATCCACCCAGAAGGAGAGACAAGTGGACCTGGAGCATCCACCATTACCATGCCTGAGGGCTTGATTCTCCACCCTCCAAACCCCCATCAGGAGCCAACTGCAGAGTTCTCTTCCTCTTATCTGAGAGATACATGACCCACCCCACCCACCCGAAGCTGCAGTGCCTGTGGGAAGGAGCTCCAGGGCAGAAAAGGTGATGCCTACCTGCACAGTCATCATTAGAGAATTACCCTGAGGAGGATGTGGGTGTGTTACAGGTACAAAGGGCCAGGTGAGAGGCTGGTGATGAGAGGCATTTTACCCTGCTGGATGTCCTCCTCAGACTGCTGGGGGACAGCAAACATGAAGAGCAAAGGTATGAGGGTGAAAAGAGGAACGGAGAGAAAGAAAGGGAGGGAGCAAGGCCAGGAGAGGAAGAGGCCTCTGCTTCTTTGCTTCCAAATACAGGGGAAAAAAAGACAATTGAAAAAAGGAAAGCATGCTAACTTGATTCTTACAGTCATCTCAAGACAATCTCCTGGATTTAGTAGGCCTATAGTAGGCCCTACTTGATCTTCAATGCAGAGATCCTATAGAGCTCAGGGGGACACCCAGGATTAGCAGGAGTAACTTGCATAGAGTTCTAGAAGAGCCTCTGGGTCCCTGAGGCAGGCAGGAGAAACTGGTACCAGCAGCATAAGGGAAGTCCCTCTCCCCATGACCCCTGGCTACACTCTGAGCCCTCTTCTCTTTCAGCATTACCTAATCCATGGCTAATGCTCTATCTAACAATACTGCCTTTCCACACACTAGAAACCCTCCAGTCCAGTCTAAATGAGCCCCAGTGGGTACAAGGGCCACCTAGCCATGGCTACAACCCATGCTGACATACAGTTTCTAAATGCCACTCCAGTGATCCTGGGGGCAAAATTTCCCCCAAGTGTAGGCTTTGTCAGAACCGAAGGCCCAGTTGTTAGTCTTATCCGTATCAGAGAGGGCCTGGTGAGGCAAGAGGGCTCCACGGAGGTGGGCTCCTACTTTCTGTCTCTCTCCCAGAAACCATAATGCCCAGAAGAGATTAAGCAGGGGAGGAGGAAGGTTGGGAGAGCTGCTTGCTGGTGGCTGAAGGAGGAAGGGGTGAAGGCACCAGGGTGGGTAGGGGCTAAGTGGCAGGCTTCCCATGGACCCAGATGCAGTAAATGCAGGTATACTCAGGATGACCTCAGTTCCTGACAATTCGCAGCTCTATCAGCTGGTATGGGGCTGTGTCATTGCCATGTGGGAAGAAGATAGTGAGGTGAAGAAGGCCCAAGATCCCTTGGCAGAGGTCCAGCCCCCACAACCCTTGTGCCCCAGGCTTCCTTTAAAGAGCAGTGGCTGAATTCAGCCCCAAGCTTATCCTTCAGTTTCCAATCAGACCCACAAGACCCTGGCTCCCACTGCAACCACTGCAAAACCAGAGCATCCCAGTGGCCAGTGATCCTGGCCTCCATATCAGCAGCCTTCCTAGGTCACTGGGGGACTGTGGTGGGACTGGCCCTCCATATCTGAAAGGCAAAGGTCTGAATGGCCTCCTCAGCATTATCATAGGTGAACTGCCCAAGGGCCACCCCCTCCTCCTGGGAATCTTCATTGAGCCCCTGCACAGTAGGAAAAAGAAGGGGAATGGAGGGATGGACAAATGAATGGCTGGGAGTGGGGTGCAGGAAAGGTCATGCTGTTAGGACAAGAATCCAAATGAGTCCCTGAAGGGAAAAATGGGAGAGGTCCGGGGGGAGGAGGAGGCAGACAAGGCAGGATATATTGGGGAGGGGAAGAGGAGCAAACACAATCCACTTTGATGTTGCCTTCCTTAATCCCCTCACCTGCTAGAATCTCTCTCACTAATTCAATGGACAGAGCCTTTGCCCTCCAAGGCCTTGGCCTTCTTCTCAGCTTCTTCCCCTAAGCCTCTGAATGGGTTGGCACAAACCCCTTCAGCGTGTGAGCCTCAATATCTTCATCTGAATCTGGATTTGGATTCTAAAGTGGCTCCCTTTCCTCCATTTGATACCTTCTGCTCTGGCTCCCTCTTTTCTCTCAAATCCTCCTTAGGTGGACGTTCCAATTCTGCCCTGAGTGGTGACTACATATAGGATGGCAGTCACCGTCCCCAACCACCTCCACCATGGCACACCTGGCCAGGGAGGCAACGTTCTGTCAAAAAGGACCCTAAGGTGGCATTGTAATCTTGGCTAGAACTGCTGGTTCCTCTTGAAGAAGAGGGGGAGGAACAGAAGGTCTGGGCCTCTAGCCAGGAGACCAGCCTCAATGGTCCTTGTGAAAAATGCACACACCCCTGCATTCCTCACCTGGTAATGCTACTATTAAGAAATGACTTTCTACCACTCTAGAAAGAAGAGCTGCCAGGCTCAGGTACTCACCAAGATGACAAAGTCCTTTGGGGCACTGGGGATGTCACCGGTTAGTGACAGGGATTTGGGCACGTTCTTCAAGGTGATGGCAGTGAGCTGGATGTGGGCAGATAAGTGCACCACGACAAAGCCCCAGGGGTGCCTGAATGCCCAGCAGTTGCCAGGGTGGACTTCTGGCTGGGCACAAGACAAGTACGGTGAAAGGAGGCAGCAGATGGAACAGGTCCTGGTCCTGGGGCCACTCTGTCTTGAGAGAACAGCCCCCACAGAGGACGGTGGGAGATGGCACAGAAAGAGCCAAGCTGGGGGACCTTTGTTCAGCCCTACCTGGAGGATGACTCTTGGGGACTGCAAATAGTGCCAAAAGGGGATGCCAAACCACTCCGTCCTGATGCCATAGGTCTCTGATGAACGGCTACTGACGATGCTGGCCCATGAAAGAGCAAGAGGGAGAGAAGTGAGGAGGGGGTGACCCAAAGGGCTGGGAGGACACAGAGATGGCCTAAGGCAACCCTCAAGGTGAGGGGGCGCTGCTGAGGCATCAGCCCTCCTAACTGCCCTGGTCCATAAGGGACATGTTGATTTGTCAATTCCTCCTTTCTCCTAAGGGCCACCCTGATTTTCCAATCCCTCTTGTCCTGAAACCTCTGGTTTTCTACAGGCCACCTACCTGAGGACTCCAGGGCATATTCTAAAAGCCCGATGCGATCTTCACTGTATTCTTTCAGCGCCTGCTGTATGATCTGGTGCACTTCCTAAAAGACAGGCATGCACCACTTAGGGGACAGGCCACCTGCGTGGCTGGCCCAGTCCATGTGGGGGCCAGGCAAGCGAGCTGCCTGCTCTGCCAGGATTTCCCCCTCCCTCCTGGCAGGCTCCTCTCAGGGGAAACCAGTGATCCCAGCCAGGAGGACAGCGAGTGGGGCACACCTCACCTCCTTCGTCACCCCGATGATCACTCCTTCCTTCAAGAGGGTCGGCCACAAGATGGCAGCAGGTTTGCTCACAGACTTGTCCTGCTCCTCTGTCACATGACTCAGGATTTTGTGCTCCAGATCATGAAGCTGGGCCTGCACCTCCTCTAGCTTCATATGAAGGACCTGCTGAATCCAGCCAGGGACCTTGGACTCCACCTAGAAGCCAAACTTTCCTTTGGCGGCTCTGTCCCCACGCTCTGGTCCTTCCCGCCCATCTGGAGTGGCCCCCCTGGGTACTCCAGAAGGCTCACCATAAGCTAGAAAAGCCACAAGCAACAGCAGCCCCGAGACAAAGAGGAGCACCTTCTTCCGAATGCAAAAGTTCCTGGATTTCATCAGGGTGAAGGAGATGTTAGTGCCTGCCCTTCCTCACCCCAGGCTCCTGGGAGACCCTCCCTGAGTAGCAATTGAAATAACCTAAAAGTTGTGCCCATTCTTCCCCTTCCCACCTCCTCCCTCTGCCACTGTGTACCCAAGAAGAGGAGAGCAGGGCTTTTATGGATAGCCCTTGGGGTAAAGTGAAAGGAGAAAACTTGGCTTTTGGAAAGGCACTCATGTTGCTATGCAAGGTGACATGCTGCCCTTTGACAGGTCCAGTGGAAGGTGTCTCCCTATCAGGCCTCCATCAGAACTAGGTTCATATGGTGCTCATGAATTAGGCAGTCTTCTTTGGTCTAAGTCCTTACAATGCTTGTCAGTTTGGGCTTGGAAGAGCTACAGGAGGAAGACCTGCTGAGGCAGGCTGGTCACCTTTGGCCCAGCCTGTGGATCCAAGTATTCACATGGGGTCCACTAGGTCCTCTGGTGTGGCCAGAGTTCAAAGGATCAATCCCCTTCAGCAAAAGATTGATATTATCAAACTTGGACTCAGTCCAAAAGTCGCACGCAACACCTAGGTCACATGTGGCCTGGAGGCCTCAGGTTCCCCACCCCTACTCTAGAGGCTCTTGGACTCAGCCCTGCATGTATCCTGGAAACCTGGCCATGCTCCTCCACAGAGAAACTGCAAGCATGGCACGGAGACCTGGAAGACTGGGCAGAAAATTCTGGATTGGAACCCCAAAGGAGGGAGTGGCCCTGGAAAATTGGGCCCCTCAAACTAGCAGAGGTGAACTCACCAGATTCACTTGCAATCAGAGGCAGGAACTACTGAGGGGAGAGCTCCTAAAAGATGCTCAGGAAGAGAGTCCCACTTGTAGTCAGAGCCAACCCACTTCCCTGAAGAGCCAAGAGGAATGGGGGCTGGCGTGTGCTGCAAATGTTGAACAACCAGCTCTGGAGGAGACCATGGCACACACAAACCACTTCTCCCATCATCTTCTTCAGTGGAGACACTCAATGAAGTCCTAATTGGTAGCTGACTCTCAGGAGCAGGTTCCAGCTGGTTCCAGCACAGCCCTGGCCCTGACCTGAGTCTATAATAAGATGCATTGCATAAAAGTCTCAAAAAGCTGAAAAGGAACAGGACAAAGCCGAAGGGGAAATTGACTTTGAGGACCGTGGATCTTAGAGTCTGACAGGCCCCAGGTGGGCCTCACTGACCTGATTAACAGAAAGATGTCCTGGAGGAGGCAGCATTGGTCAGGCAGTGTCAGGTGTTTCCGAGGCACCACTGGAATGCTGCAAAGAGCCAGCCTGTAAAGTTCCCAGCAGAGGGATTCAAAGGCTTCACCCTGTAAGCCCATCCTTTCTCAGATCTAGCCTCCTCCCAGCCTGCTACCTCTGCAGCCGCTTCTTGCTATTCTGCTCCTCCATCCTCCCACAGCTCTTCAGCTTCGCTTTGGGATCCTTCCATAATAAGCCCATCTCCACACATTGTCCTAGAGTTACTGCACCCTGGCCCAACTTGGCCCTGTATAGGCATGAAGAAGCTCTTCTAGGTACACTGCACCACCACTCCCCTGGGCACTGTGCCCAACCACTGGCAGAATCCACTTGAAAAGTTTATTGCCATCGAGCTAAAAATGCCAACTTGGGAGGTGCCATTAGTGAAGGTGGATGCAGAGCCAGGCTGGTGGATTAGGGACTGCCCTGCAGGGAAGGGAAGAAATGAGGATCCACCCAGAAGGAGAGACAACCATGTTTGAGGGCTTGAGCCCTGCCTTCAGCCTCCAAATCCCCATCTGGAGCCAGACTACAGAGTTCTTTCTTCCTCTTATCTGAAGGATACATGCCCCACCCCAGGTATTGGGCACCCTTTAAAGTAAATGTGGCATTGCCAGGGGGATGGGGCTCCAGAATAGAAGAAGTGATGCCTATCTGCACTGTCATCCTTGGAGTAGTACCCTGAGGAGGATCCTGGGGTATTATAGGTGAAAAGGGCCATGTGAGGGGCCTTTGACACTACTGGACTTCCTCCTCACAGTCCTAGGGGGCAGCAAGTATGAAGAATAAAGATATGAGGGTGAAAAAGAGGAAGGGTAAGAAAGAAAGTGAAGGGGAAAGGGCTGGAGGGGAATGAGACTCCTGGAGACTTTGAGGATGAAAAATAATGATAGCCAAAGCCCTCTTTTGCTGTTCTTATTCCTTAAAGACATGAATAATTTTTCATGTGCAATGTAGGATTGAATAAAGCCCCAGCTACCATGGGCCAGTAAGTGCCTATTTCCAAATAAAACCACCATGATGAGGTATGAGAGGAGCCAAGAATCAGCTGAAAATGTGTCCTCACCCACAGGCCCTTCACCCACCTGGCTTCTCACCCTAAGAAGCATGGGCCTTGGGGCCAGGGAGAAGAGGTCTGTGGCTGAGAGGGGTTGTTCCCTGCCCAGCTTCAGGCCTTAGGGCTTCCAGCCTTCTCCATGCTTAAAGTTGCCTCTCTCCAGTTCCTGTTCTCAGAAGGAGAAGGCATCAGCAGCCAATAGTTGGGGTCAAAGGGGGAGGAAATTCTCTTGTTTGTGGGGAAAGCAAGCAGTAGAGTAATGGCTCCACCCAAAATGGGGGCAGGAAAGAAATGTGCACATGGCAGCACCCAAGGCCCTTGGCTGCCCCAGGCAGCTGTGATGGAGAAAGCAGCTTAGACTCCTCTGGCTCCTGTTACCTAAGAAGACCCTCCCTGAAGTTGGTGTGCTGGCCAGTCACCTGGGAACTCCCTCAGCTGCTGCTGCCCCATCTACAAGTGCCTGGCAACACAGGTGCAGGTGCTCACTGGGCCGGGACATTATCCAACACTTTGATTGGAGTAATTCTAGAAATTCCACAAAGAGAGAACCAGTGCTTACTGACTGAGTCACTTGATGCTATTTTCTGGGAGACCCTCAGAAGGGATTGAAGGGC